>NC_030972.1:576929-597943 GCF_001298625.1 Saccharomyces eubayanus
TGTTGCTGTTGCTGTTGCTGTTGCTGTTGCTGTTGCTGTTGCTGTTGCTGTTGCTGTTGCTGTTGCTGTTGCAGTTGTTGCTGTTGCAATTGTTGCAGCTGTTGTTGTTGTTGCTGTTGCGATTGGGGTTGCTGTTGCGATTGGGGTTGCTGTTGTTGCTGCTGTTGTTGCTGCTGTTGTTGATGTTGTTGTTGTTGCAGTTGTTGCAGTTGTTGCAGTTGTTGTTGCTGTTGCTGTTGCGATTGGGGTTGTGTTGGAGGCTGTAGTGGTTGAGATTGGGGTTGGGATTGAGATTGAGATTGTGGTTGTGGTGGTTGAGATTGGGGTTGCGGTTGCAGTTGTGGTTGTGGTTGAGGTTGAGGTTCTGATTGCGGTTGCGGCTGCGGTTGCGGTTGCGGCTGCGGTTGCGGTTGCGGTTGCGGTTGCGGTTGCGGTTGCGGTTGCGGCTGCGGTTGTTGTGGTGGTGAATGTAAATCATTAAAATGACCTTGAAGGTTGAAAACTGCGTATTGCTGCGCTGTAATCTCGTTATTTGTATTATCGACTGCAAAGTTCCTGTTCTTGGTTTTATCGTAATTACCGGCGGTTTTTGATATAAATCTTTCCGACACATTTCGATTAGCTTGGTCATTCAAGTTAGCGTTATTTCCATCGTTGAGTCTAAAGTTTTCCTCCGTTACTGAGAAGCTATTCTGAGTTGGCGGGACCATATTTGGCGGGATATTCGAGAACTGCGGGGAAATATTAGCTTTCGCATTAACTGGTAGAATTGGAACTATTCTCTCTCTTAAAATGTCGTGTTTCTGGTCGCGGCCGGATTCGAGATCACCGTTAAATAACGATTGGAAAATTTCCCACCATTCCAGTAAAAACGTGTCTTTGGCATCCATCAGCATTTTCGAGGGTAATAATCCATCCTTGCCAACAATATCACCTTTATAAGCAACATTCATTAAGCCATGCTTTAAATTCGAATTCAGATCATTTGTTTGACCCAAGGGGGACCCGTTCATTCTCGATAGTGGAAGATCTGCTTCGCTTAAGAATTTTGTGGCAGAATTCCAGTAATTGTTTTTAATCAAGTAATTATAGATATGGGCGTATAGTAATTGCTTGGAATTCTTTGCCATTGCATCCGAAACAAACACTGGAGAATCTCCGTCAAGTTGCACGGGATTATGGCCATTCAAGCCTTTATTATTTGGGGCTGAACCGAATTCAATACTATCAGAGCGCTCATTTGTATTTATATTGGATGTTTTATCCATATCTTTATCATGCACCTTTTAGCTATTCTTTGTTTCACAGTAAAGTCTTATGAAAGAATGAATAGTGAAGAAGGGAAGCCAGTATAACTATTAGAGCCACGGAGAAGTGCAATATTCAAATTGATATTGGTCCTCTTACGATAATGGGTTTTGCTATGCCCCTCTTGCTCCAGTCTTTCAAATGAAGATACATGCATTCACCATTGTATTTCGGCATTGCATCTCGGCCGCTTTTTCACCTGACGTCATGCCCGCTGCAGTAGGCGAGTTTTGAGTGCGTAAGAAAAAGTATTTACCTTGACACTTTGAAGAATTATGTCATTATCAAGCATGGTTCAGGGAGAAGAATGTTAGTATGCGGTGATCGTATAGGATTTTCTTCTAGAAAAAGTTTTTCTACCAATTTCTCCCTTTTTTTCCCTTGTTTATCCTTTTTTTAAATAAAACTAAAAATGTATAGATGATAGATACTTCACTATTTTATTTAATATGCAGTGTGGGTTGCGGAAGCACTATTCGGCTGCGAGAGTCTAATCTTCGAATTCATCCTCATCGAATTCATCGTCGTCAAACTCATCGCTTACTCTTGCATCCAAGTCGTTGTCGTTATCGTCCGCAGAAGTGTGTTGCAATTGTTTACGTTTCGAATTATCATCACCTGGCTCCATCCCTGACTCGGTGTCTGAATTTTCGCGTGAGTGTACGTCGTCTAGAACGCTGACTTTTGAAACGCTGCTTGTTGGGGAACCGGCTCTGGACATTGATAACTTCTTGAACTCTTTGCCAATACTCGTTGCTGTGGCCGAAGATGCCCTCCTTGATTTGAATCTGCTCTCGTTGTACTCATTATCGTCCATATCGTCCAGGTACTTCATTTTTGGTGACGCAAGAGGTGAGCCTAATTCAAGATACATTTGCTTCCCTATATCCTCTTTGAATTTTGAGGATTTATTGGGCGTCGACGTTGGGCTACTTTTAGAGGCATCATGAGACGAGGCATTTTCTACATAAGACGAAGCAGCTAAGGCTTCATTGCTGTTTGTGCTGCTGACATGTACCTGGGGAACGTTACTGGCCTTCATGGTTTTGGCTGAATTTGTCCTACTTCTACTACCACTGCCTTGTCGTGATATATCAGTATCTTGATCAGTACTTTCATCGTCGCCTTTGCTGATATCCGATAAGTTATCGATGTCAACTAACGGGTCTCTCCAAAAATTGACGTCTGTAAATTTCTCTTCTTGGTTACCTCTGAACAAAGTTTTGTGACCTGAAGTATTTTCTGCATCTGCATTATCCAGCGTTTTATTAGGTGGAGATCCAGGAACCATGGAAGTATTACTTCTTAAGTCTTCGTTGTCAAGACTAACTGGCGGAAAAAAATGATCAACAAGTTCATTGATGTGTATATAAGAACTTCTATAACCAGCTAGTTCTAACAACTCCATATGGACTTCGCCTTCCGTATTAATTGTGAAAATCCTTGAACTTGGTATACCTACTGTTCTATAGGATAGAGCATCGGTAATTTTATTACCAAAGCCGGCAAAAAATGGTGTTGATCTTTCCTCAGTGTCCATATCATTATCGCTGTCTTCAAAATATAACGACCTGATATCATTTAAGCATGCAATTTTGAAGACTTCTGGTTTCTTCAATATCACTTCCCGCCTTAACGCGGCCATTGTTCTATCTGGTGACAAAATGACAGGTCCGTTGGGCAGTTTGCTGCCATTCTGCAAAATTGATCTTAAATAACTTCTCGTTGAGTCAGCTTGTCCGGCACTTCTTGCTGTTAGATAAAGTATATTGTAGCCATTCCGAGAAATCTCGCTAAATAACTTGGCCACTCCCAAATGCGTCCAATCTTTCCCTATCATAGCCAAGACATGACCTAGGGCATCGGATTTTGTTATGGTGCCGTCAATGTCACTGATGACAATTGGAACATCCCATCTCCAAACAAATAATTTTGAAGTGACAATGGCTTTCCCGTGGTCCACTGAAAACTTCAAGTCATTTTCACCATAGGTTAGATTCAAGCACTTCAGTTGATCATTAGTCAATCTTATGGTTCGTATGTACCTCTTTTCTGACTTGTCAGAACTTTTCTCGTTGGCGCCTTCACTGGCACTACTTTGTTCCTTGCTAAATGACGTTTCGCTTTCCGTATCGGAAGTTGATGGCGAGGAGAATGATGAGTTCAAGGTCGTTCCAGATTCTACTGCATCCAGTCCTAGGACTGATCCGCTTGTCGCCATCGTCGGGGGTGAACCTGGAGGTGATAGGTCGGTGAGGTGCTCATAAGGGTTAACAATCTTAATATTACCATTTTTGTCTTCTTTGATAAAATTGGAAATATCCGAGTCGTTACCAAATTCGTCCTTCAACAATTGCCTCAGTTGTATATCCGTGTCGTGCATTGTATTTTTGTTTGGTTTATAACCTTCAGTGTCTAGTAGTAAATCGCCGTTGTTGTCAAGTTTACTCGGAATATGAATCTCAGTGAGTCTCTTGTTCAATTTCTGCTGGAAATTCTTTGTTCGCTGCTCAGCAAGCTTCCTCTCTTCAGTCAAATCTGGTGACGTTGTCGCGGAGGATCCAGTAAGAGATTCAGACGCTGTGGTTTCGTCGTTTTTAACAGTTGATTTACCCGTTTCATTAATATCCAGGAAATCAGGCTCTTCTAAGACTTTCTTTTCCTGCTTCTTATCTTCACCTTCTCCCTCACCGTCACATTCGGTCCCTGCTTCCATCATGGATGTTTCAGGTGATTGGGGGGGACTTGAAGTTGCGCTCATCACAGGCGACACGAGTAACTCCTCAGGGACGTCTCTGACTTGGTCACCCATTTCGAAAACGAAGTAGGCCTCCCCAGAGTCACTCAGCTTCATTGGCATATTGCTCAGCTTCTCGTTTATAAATACCTGGACTTTCTTTTGTGATGGCTTTAAAATCTGGAATTTGCCAAACCTGACATGGAAGGGAGAGCACGATAGCCTCCCATCGGGATGCTCCACCACAACAACATCTATAGCGCCCGACAGCGTGGCTGGATTGATGGACGACCATGTCTTAGAAACAGACCCGATAGCTCTGCCTACGTACTGCATATTCGATCGATTTTGTTCTTCTTCCGCTGAACTGCCCCTATCCGTATAATTAGGTCTTGAGCTCTGTGACAGTGGGAAAATTTTCAATCAATCTTACCAACGCTTGATCAACACCTTTTACCTTTTGCTAAGGCTGAACGTGCGATCTTTTTATTACCAGGCCCTACAATGGGACTGCTCTTCAGTTGTCCCTGCTCTTTCTTCTACCCTCATTCGGCGCCACTCTGGACGCTGCCCGGAAAAGCCGAGAAAAAGAGACTGATAGAGAGGTAGCACCTAGCTAAAGGGACATAAGCTGATATAGACTCATCCGGTAAGACTCGCGGCGTTCTTCACAAGAGAGTGAGGGCACGTGGGTATCCTAAAACCTGATGCCTAGTAACGCAAGCGCACTTCAGAGAGGGAATTTAGGCTTTATATGAGTGGATGCGTTACAATTGCCTTCTAAACGAGGGTCCTCAACAGAAAAGCGTAGTATCAAAGTATACAGATAATAAAGAAAACGTGTGGAGGGTAGATGAGTGTTCTTGCTGGGACAATGACTATATACAAAACTTATTTTTACAAGAAACCTATCTATGTATGTGAAATGGCGGTTACAAAGCACGCTGAGGCATGCAGTGATGGCAAGGAGGGAAATACGGTATTCCGTATCTTATGTATCGTAGCTGCTTACATGCAGAGGCTCTGTGCAGGTATGGAAAGGCTTGAAAACGGACGGATGATTATCAATTGGTGAATGTGTTGCCCAATCCCCGCAGCGTCATCTGGTACAGGAGCAACATTATACTACTTTGAACACTTGTCCAAACGAATCTAGGGCCCACGCCGCTGAAGAAGCCTAGTGCTCCCTCAGATTGGTAAACTGTCCGTAGGCTCAATAAAATAGAGTTCGAAAGTGCCACGGGTCTACCGTTCGTGACGTGTGGATGCGACACCGAATATGCTTTATTGCTCGCGCTTGGCGGTTGTTGAGTTTGTACTCTGGTTTTGACGACATCCATTGGCGTAGTTATTATCCCTGCCAGCCCGCCTGCACATGCACCAGTCAATATTTCGTTGGAGATAGACAACTCCTCGTCTTTACCGTCTTTGTTTTCAATCTTGAAGGCTAGTTGCCTGAACTTTTCGTAGAACGCAAACTGCAATGCACTAAACGGTAGGTCTCTAGCCAAAGTAGCTTTGTAACCGAAGAAAAGAGAGGGGACACCTTCCTCTTTGATTACTGTCTTTATGGCATTCCTTAAATTTGAATAATTATAACCAGATTGAAAAAAAGGATTGTTGAACCGTCCTTGCAGCTGTAATCTTGTCTTTAACACCTCTGAGGGGACATAAACAAAACTGGAAATAAAATCACCCAGAAATCCCGCACTTAAGTGTGTGATAGTGTCGTTAATATGCCAATCTTCGATCATGGTCCTCTTGGTATATTCGTAGGTCCCAAAGAAGATTGCCGCGGATGGGAATGAGCCTAACATGGCAGCCATGTATCCACCGTATAATCCTCTTCTGACACCCTCTTCGAACCAAATGGTACGATATGCAGAGATCATATTTCTGTATTTTTTAACATTCGGCGCACCTTGTTGTCTAGTTTTGACTGTATCTAGTGAATGCATCGCAGAATCTCCTATTATCCCACCAATCCCACCAGAAATGACGCAATGCCATATGGGGCTCAATCCGCCCTCCGAATCGGTCGTTTTTTCGTGTGGCAAGTCATCTCCTTGGCTACTATTTGGTTTATCTGCTTTCCCTTCAGGTGCTGGTGGATGGTCATGAGGTGTATGTACTATCGGTATTGAAGAACTCAGGTTCCATGAGTTCATTATCTTTGTACCAATCGGTCGGGAACGAGGAATATACCGTGTGTTTCGTCGGGATGCTTTGCTCTGATTTTTGGCTTGCTCTGTTTTTTCAAATTAATGAAGGAAGTGAAAGAAATTGCTACTGTTGTTGAAGTCTAAAAGTATTAAGTCAAAATTCAGTGGTAAGAAGAATGAGAATATGGCACCCTTTATTGCATGTAAAGCTGGTCGGCGGCGGGTTGCTGTGTACGAAAGTTCTTGAAGACAGCGTACTGTTTTCATTATAGCTGGGGAGTCCTCGAAGACGACAAATTAGCAGTTTTCGGTATTTAGGAATCGCGCTATTAAGTTAGAATATTCAAAGTGTAAAAAATTAGATACGATATAATTAATACAATGCACATATAAATGTCATAGAGCTGTCAGTAAGCCATGTCTCTCAAAATAAAGGCTTTAGATGCATCGGTGGTCAATAAAATTGCAGCCGGTGAAATTATCATATCGCCTGTAAATGCTCTTAAAGAAATGATGGAGAATTCGATCGATGCCAATGCGACAATGATCGATATTCTAGTCAAGGAAGGGGGCATCAAAGTGCTTCAAATTACAGATAATGGCTCTGGTATCGACAAGGCCGATCTCCCTATTTTATGCGAGCGGTTCACAACTTCCAAATTGCAAAAATTCGAAGATTTAAGTCAGATCCAAACTTATGGATTCAGAGGGGAAGCTTTAGCCAGTATATCTCATGTGGCAAGGGTCACAGTGACAACCAAGGTTAAGGAAGATAGATGTGCATGGAGGGTTTTGTATTCAGAAGGGAAGATGTTGGAAGCCCCCAAGCCTGTCGCCGGCAAAGATGGTACCACTATCCTGGTCGAAGATTTATTCTTCAATATTCCATCGCGATTAAGGGCTTTGAGGTCTCAAAACGACGAATACTCCAAAATATTGGATGTTGTTGGGCGATATGCTATTCATTCAAAAGAAATTGGATTTTCTTGTAAAAAGTTTGGAGATCCTAATTATTCTTTAGCAGTCAAACCGTCCTACTCTGTCCAGGATAGGATTAGAACTGTATTCAGCAATTCTGTGGCTTCTAACTTGATACCTTTACATATCGACAAGATTAAAGAGTTGGACGTGGAGAACGTTGATGGAAAAGTGTGTAATCTGAATTTCATATCCAAAAAGTCAATTTCTCCAATTTTCTTCATCAATAATAGGTTAGTGACATGCGATCCTCTAAGAAGAGCTCTTAACGGCGTTTATTCCAGTTATCTTCCAAAAGGTAATAGGCCCTTTATTTATTTGGGAGTTCTCATAGATCCAGCTTCGGTGGATGTCAACGTTCATCCAACAAAGAGAGAAGTACGTTTCTTGAATCAGGATGAAATAATAGAAAGGATCGCCAATCAGCTACATATTGAATTGTCTGCCATAGATACTTCGCGTACATTCAAAGCTTCATCAATCTCAACAAGCAAACCAGGATCATTACTCTCATCGAATAGTCCGACTGATAATGGAGATAAGAGAAGGACCCTCCGACAAGCTCAGGTGGTAGAAAATTCGTATTCCACAACCAATAATACATTAGGAAATGTTAAAAGGCAAGAAAACAAACTGGTTAGAACAGATTCTTCGCAAGCGAAAATCACATCATTTTTATCCTCAAGTCAACAGTTTAACTTCAATGAGGCGTCTGCAAAACGGCAATCAAGCCAGCCCAAAGTAAACGCAAGGAGCTCTCTGATTCCAGATAAAGATGAAATTCGAGAAGAAGGAGTGGCTGATGAAATCGAACAATTGCATGATACCGTTCCAAACAGCGATACTGAATTGGAAGATTTGCCTAGGAAGAAACCAAAAGTTAGTGCAGATCTTACATCAAATATCAAAGATAGTAAGAGCTCCGTGCCTCCAATTTCAAAGGATGGGTATAGAATAGTCACCAAAGAACGGGTTAACGTAAACCTTACAAGTATCAAAAAATTGCGTGAAAAGGTAGATGATTCGTTACATCGAGAACTAACAGACATTTTTGCAAACTTAAACTACGTTGGAGTTGTTGACGAGGAAAGAAGATTGGCAGCAATTCAGCACGATTTGAAGCTGTTTTTAATAGACTACGGGTCCGTGTGCTATGAACTATTTTATCAAATTGGATTAACAGACTTCGCAAACTTTGGTAAGATCAATTTGCAGAGTACAGATGTGTCGGATGACATAAATCTATATGACCTCCTATCGGAATTTGAGGGATTGGATGAAGATACCTCAAAAGAAAAAATAATTAGTAGAATATGGGATATGAATGGTATGTTAAATGAGTACTATTCCATAGAGTTGGTAAATGACAGTCCAGATGGTAGTTTTGAAGCTATCAAACTGAAAACTTTACCTTTGCTTTTGAAAGGCTACATTCCGTCTATGGCAAAACTACCATTTTTTATTTATCGCCTAGGTAAAGAAGTGAACTGGGACGATGAACAAGAATGCCTAGATGGAATTTTGAGAGAAATCGCATTACTATATATACCGGACATGATTCCTAAAGTAGATGCGTCTGATGTAACGCTATCAGAAGATGAAAGGGCTCAATTTGTAGACAAAAAGGAACATTTATCTTCACTATTAGAGCATATACTCTTTCCTTGTATCAAAAGAAGGTTTTTGGCGCCTAGGCATATTCTCAAGGACGTTGTCGAAATAGCAAACCTTCCTGGTTTATACAAGGTTTTCGAAAGATGTTGAGGTTTGGGATGTTTCAGGTACGTACTGTTTAACAACTACTGTTCTGTTTTTTCTGCTTGTTTTACAAATTGTCTGCAAAGAGTTTATACGATTTTTAACGATTTTTAACGATTTTACCGCACGGATCCAAGTAAGAGGTTAAAATCTATATAAAATAGAACATCATACATTATGAATTAAATTAGGAAAGTACATTGGTAATATTATATTCGGATTGGAATCCTTCTACGATATCTCTAAACTCTGTCGACTCTTTACTTTCCTCGTCGTCTTCCTCCAGCAGAGATTCTCCTCTAAACCTGTTCAGTGGGACCAAAGACCCAAGTCCCTTTATGAGAGAAGACATTTCACTGTTTTTTAATTCAATTATCTTAACATCATTCTGTAGAATTTTGAATACGGGATGATGAAATGAGTCACCTGAATCTGATAGTCGTACTTTTTCCCATAATTGTTTCAATTTATTGAACCTATCGATCAAATATCCTAGCTTATCTAATTTTAGGCCGAATATCAGAGGCAAATTTGCAATAAGTTCAGTAAAGTCCACTAAAAGTTCTTGGATGGCATTTGATTCTATAAATATCTGATAAAACGACATAAAGGATACCACTCTTGTGACGGTTGGCAACACCATTGGATGTTTATTAAAAAACTCACTTTTCTCTTGAAAGTTCTTAACTATAAGGCTGATAATTATTTTAGAATAATGTATAATTTTTGGTAGCGAATCTGAGGAGTCGTAATATATTAGGTACATTTTGAATAACTTCCATGAGACAGTAGATATTTGGAAAGTGGCAATAAATTTTTCAAATCTAGTATTATTCGATCTAGAGTCTTCCTCTAACGAATCTACTTTATACCGGAAAATGTCAAGTTCCCTCCTGATGGCTTCTAATGTTTTCAGGGGTGGTTTGAACGTCTTGTTCAGATACTGATCTAAATCTCTATCTAAGGACATGATTTTCCAATACAGTACTTCTATACTGTTTTCTTCTCTATATATATCCACAGTAGGCAAATCCTGTAAGTATGCTGCATGTTGTAGCAGAGAAGATACTTCCGTGTGAAGTTCGATTGGTTTGCGTGGCCCCGACTGAGTGTAATCACATCCACATAATCGGTAAAATATTCTTCSCAAGGTTACCTTTGCTATGCTTTCAACAGGATCGTCATTAAGTAACGGTCTAAAGTCGTCAATATGGAAATTTTTAAAAGTATGAACGCACTGTGTTAATAACGAATTCGCCAATAATGGCTCCTCGTATGGAAAGTTTGTGGTTGCTAGAATCAGATATGTTTGAATAAATCTTATATCAGGATGGGCCATGAAGTCACATTTTTTCAGTTGTAATAGTGTGCAACGTGTAAAATTCTTGAACATGGCTAGCTGAAGGCCGTCATCCCAACTCAGCTCTTTACCAGTGCCAAAATGCTCAGAAAGGGGGTTTGCAGAAAAAACGTTCGATAGTTTGTGGACTGGCATATAGTAAATGCACATGGTAAATACAGACCATATTAATGCATCCCAGTACTGGCTATCCACACTAGATGTATCATCTCTTCTCCTATCCCAGTACTGCTCTACTCTGAGGTATAGTTCGCTGATGTCTCCTATGGATCCGAAATATAAAACACCCAGATTTTCCATTGCGAAGTTCATCAATTGAAACGATTGATCTTTTCCGAGATAATCCATCCAGAAATCGCATTCTTCGAAATCTGTGGCCAAAGTAGTCGGTACTCTAGTGAGATCTCTTGTTTTCATTTTGAATAGGCCAATGTTTGTTACCCAGTACTCATAACTCTGCCAAAATAATAATAGATCAGGAAGGTATTCCTTTGAAGATGAGGGCGCTATTAGTTTTGAGGATTTGATACATTCGGAGTCCTGTCCCCTCTTCCTGCAGTTCCCACATGGTACCATACGGTCACATTTGACCTTCCGCTTTGTACAAACCGAACAAGGATGCTTGTATTTCAATTGAGTGGTACGATTGAACATTGCTTATGGGTCTGCCGGTCTCTTTTCTCTCCAACATCGTCATCGCTCATTATATTAAATCAGATTATTTTTCATCCTTCAGAATTAATATTGTCGCGCGGGACTGTAAACAAACGCGTGAGGAAAATGAAGATAATTTATAATTAAATATAGGGTACATTTCTATAAAGCTGAAAAGTATACGACTACATAATTGTCTGTCCATTTTATTTATCCAAGGAAATATTAACATGGACAGATTTCGTTTGAAGGTAGTTGTCGACACCGCTTTCGCCTGATTCTCTACCAATACCGCTCATTTTAAACCCACCAAAAGGAACAGTAACATCTTCGTCATTGGACGAGTTCACCCAAACAGTTCCTGCCTTGATGTCACGAGCAAACATGTGTGCCTTCTTCACGTCTCTAGTAAAGATAGCAGAGGCAAGCCCGTAGCAAGTGTCATTGGCTAGTTTCATAGCATCATCGTAGTTTTCGAACTTACTGACAACCACGACCGGTCCGAATATCTCCTCCTGTAACAATCTAGACGATTGTGGGACGTCAGTAAAAATTGTTGGCGGGATAAAGTAACCTTTGGTTTGCTCAATGGGGAATTCAGTAGTTTGAAACATGCTCAATTTTTCTTCCTTTTTACCGAATTCGATGAATTCTTTGATACGGTCGTATTGAGTACTTGATATGACTGGACCAACGAGACACTTCTCATCAAAGGGATCAAAGTTTCCTGACACGTCCCAGTCTTTCTTTGCAATTTCCTTGAACTTCTTGACAAACTTATCGTAAATTGAACTTTGGACATAGACTCTTGAGTTTGCAGTACAGACCTGTCCCGAGTTAAAAAATATACCATTTGCTATCCAGTTGACAGCCTTGTCAAGGTCAGCGTCTTCAAATACTAGGGCAGGAGATTTACCACCACATTCTAACGTAACGTCCTTAAGGTTGGATTGGCCGGAGGCTTCCAACACGGACCCACCAACCTTAGTGCTTCCTGTGAAAGATATCTTGTCTATGTCCATGTGTGTTCCTAAAGCTTTCCCTACTATAGAACCATAACCTGGAACAACATTTACGACACCTGGTGGGAAGCCAGCCTTTTTGATCAATGTAGCGAAATAAAGGAGGGACAAAGAAGTATTTTCAGCTGGTTTAATCAGAACAGTGTTACCTGCGGCTAGAGCGCCTTGCAATTTTCTAGATGCCATGGCTAGAGGATAATTCCATGGAACAATCTGAGCAACGACCCCGAACGGAACCTTCAAAGTGTAAGCAAGCTTTTCAGAATTCAGTGGAATAGTTTCGCCCCTATTGAATTTGTCGACTGATCCTGCATAGTATCTTGTGAGTTCTATGATTTCGGCTATATCTTGCTTAGCATTAGAATGGAAAGGTTTACCAGAGTCTATAGTTTCTAAAGCAGCCAACGTATCTTGTTCTTCTTCGATGAGTTTCAATAGGTTTGAGAGATATATGCCACGTTGTTCAGCAGACGTCTTTGACCAGACATTCTCAAAAGCATCTCTGGCTGCTATGACCGCCTTATCAACATCCTTTTCGCTGGCGGCTTGGAAAGAGGTTATAACCTCCCCGGTACTTGGATTTACAGTTTCGATTGTTTTACCGTCTGATGATGGGCAAAATTCGTTGTTGATGAACAACCCAAGTGGTTGTTTAACAGAGATTTTCAACTGTGGGATTTCGAGATCGGTATATAACTTCGGCATTTTTATTTTGGATCGGTGATTTGATATTTGGATGACAATATTGCTAATAACAGGGATGAATCGAAATTACGAGCTTCCACACCGACCTTTTTATATCATTATGTGGGAACTACAATTGGGCCATTTTGGCCCTCTTCGTTGGACACACCCCCTCTAATTAGTGCTTCCCTAACTAACCCTTAGGGAGAAGAGAAACTGGCCTTTGAAGAGGATGAGATCATAGACCATAAGTACCGAACTTCCCTACATAAATTAATGGACGTGAAGAAGCAGCGTGGCACCAACGATAATAGCGATTCCTTGCCTATACTTCAAGGGGATAATAATATAACAGACGTCATATGAAGAAAAAGAAAGAAAGAAAAAGAAAGGAAGAAAGACAACATGAAATCGGAAAAAAGAGTAGAAACTCCGGCACATTACAAGAAAACGTCAAACCCCCAGCATTTCTTTCGTTCCTGGCGCTTTCACAATAGAATAGTATCAAAGCTTTCATGTAGTGTGGGTTCTGACTAAGGATGATTAGATTTTAGTTTGGTGGCGCGATTAAACACTATACATTAGACTGTGCCCTCTGCTCTATTTTCACCATAGGTACACTAGAGAACTACACTTACATAATTGTATATCTATATTATTTATCCAAGATTCACATGGACTGCTTTTGTTTGAAGATAGGTATCGACACCACTTTGTCCTAATTCTCTACCAATACCGCTCATTTTAAACCCACCAAAAGGAACAGTAACATCTTCGTCATTGGACGAGTTCACCCAAACAGTTCCTGCCTTGATGTCACGAGCAAACATGTGTGCCTTCTTCACGTCTCTAGTAAAGATAGCAGAGGCAAGCCCGTAGCAAGTGTCATTGGCTAGTTTCATAGCATCATCGTAGTTTTCGAACTTACTGACAACCACGACCGGTCCGAATATCTCCTCCTGTAACAATCTAGACGATTGTGGGACGTCAGTAAAAATTGTTGGCGGGATAAAGTAACCTTTGGTTTGCTCAATGGGGAATTCAGTAGTTTGAAACATGCTCAATTTTTCTTCCTTTTTACCGAATTCGATGAATTCTTTGATACGGTCGTATTGAGTACTTGATATGACTGGACCAACGAGACACTTCTCATCAAAGGGATCAAAGTTTCCTGACACGTCCCAGTCTTTCTTTGCAATTTCCTTGAACTTCTTGACAAATGTATCGTAAATTGAACTTTGGACATAGACTCTTGAGTTTGCAGTGCAGTTCTGTCCTGAATTGTAGAATATACCGGCTGCTATCCAGTCAACAGCCTTGTCAAGGTCAGCGTCTTCAAACACTAGGGCAGGAGATTTACCACCACATTCTAACGTAACATCCTTAAGGTTGGATTGGCCGGAGGCTTCCAACACGGACCCACCAACCTTGGTGCTTCCTGTGAAAGATATCTTATCAACATCCATATGAGATGCTAGAGCTTTCCCTACAAGTTGTCCATAGCCAGGAAGAATATTGACAACACCTGCTGGAAACCCGGCCTTTTTGATCAATGTAGCGAAATAAAGCAGGGACAAAGAAGTATTTTCAGCTGGTTTGATGACCAGAGTGTTACCTGCAGCTAACGCGCCTTGCAATTTCCAACACGCCATTGCTAGAGGATAATTCCATGGAATGATTTGCGCAACAACACCGAATGGAACCTTTAAAGTGTAAGCAAGCTTGTCGGAATTTAATGGAATAGTATCACCCTTGTTATACTTATCGGCAGATCCGGCGAAATATCTTGTAAGTTGCATGATTTGAGCTAAATCTCCCATAGAATTAGAATGGAAGGGTTTGCCAGCGTCTAAAGTCTCCAAAGCAGCTAACGTTTCTTGTTCTTCTTCGATAATTTTCAATAGGTTTGAGAGATATATGCCACGTTGTTCAGCAGATGTCTTTGACCAGACATTCTCAAAAGCATCTCTGGCTGCTTTGACCGCCTTATCAACATCCTTTTCGCTGGCGGCTTGGAAAGAGGTTATAACCTCCCCGGTACTTGGGTTTACAGTTTCGATTGTTTTACCGTCTGATGAAGGGCAAAATTCGTTGTTGATGAACAACCCAAGTGGTTGTTTAACAGAGATTTTCAATTGTGGGATTTTGAGGTCTGTGTATAAATCAGGCATGGCGCTTTAGTTTTGTTTGTGGATTTTGTTGATAAAAGTGAGGCGAAAGAAAGGAGAGTAATTTGAAACTATTTTCACTGGCCTCGCGCTTTTATATAAATCCTATTGACTGTGCTTCAATTACGTGAGCATTGATCATTAAGCATAATCACGTCCCCAACCCCTAAACGACTTGGAGATAGCACATTGGAGAGGGGTGTATAGTAAAGGGTTTTAGATTGTATATTATTAGTATCCAAAAGCCGCCGTGCTTCAAAGGGCGTGGAGAAGTAAGACGCAAAGCACGGCGATAGCGATCTGCTTGCCTCTGGCGGCAAATTAGATAAGGGTCGGGTCACTCGAAACAAAAGCGAGAAAAAAATGATAGATGATAGATGAAGAAGATAAGCTATTTCCCAAACTAAAACACTTCATATCAAGATATCCTATTAAGATTTGTGGCTAGGCATTAACGGAAGCACTTCGAATCTCTACAACGTTTTCTCATTCTTCGCAAAATTGAACTAGGTAAGAGGCAATGCGGAAAACTTGAGTAAAAAGAAGTCAAGTTGAGAGTAACAAAAAAATTTTACGGGCCAACCAGTTGTCCTTAGTAGTATGTGTAAAATGTATGTATGCGTAAAGCATATGCATATGTATAGTTATCTATATGCGTATGCCATACCATTATATAGAGTAGGTAATTGATTTGAGACCCTCTCATGAAAGAAATCACCAGCTACCAATGTTTTATAAAATAGTAGCACTTCAAACACAGCTTGCGAAAGAAGTGTACAGACGGCCTACCGTTTAAGCCGGGCTATTGCCGCCAAAGCCGAGTTCTATGTCATGCATCCTGCTTTCGTAATCACTAAATCTAAAAGTCCCTTCGCGATCTTTATCGTGATCGTCACCTTCTTCGTTATCATCATTAGAGTTATCGTAAAACGGTTCATTATTCATTAAGGTTTTGCTTGTTCCAATAGTGCGCCGGACTGGTAAGATTTTGTCTATCTTCAAATGATGTTCATCATCTGAATAACTTGGCGGCTGCATAGGTAAGGAGTCCAGATTAATCTCCTCATTGGTAATTTCCTTCCCAGTGGGAGGTGACATGGTGAATTCGAATCCCGGTGGAGGCGGTAAGATTTCACCGTTTCTTATAATAATGTCGTCATTGACATTGGGGGTGGCAGCGGCAGCAGCGTCACTGTCGCCATCTGAAAGATCATCGTCAAAATCATTGTCTTCGCCGCCGCTTTCTAATAGAGTGTCCTTCCCGTAGTCTTCGTAAGAGGGAGGGGGCAGTTTGATGCCGTTTGATTTTGCATACCCCCACTTCTTAACGTTTGCCTCGATGTAAACGAAGCCATAAGTACCGAAATTTACGTGAATTTGACAAGGCACATTGGAGCCAATTACTGGGTATAGATATTTAAACTTCCAACCGCGAATATGGCCACCAACGGATTTTTCATTTAGTTTCTTCCCGTTCCTGGTAAAAAAAACTGTTCCACTGTGTGATCTGTAGCCGATGCCAATAATGTCTCCTTTCTCGCACGCCGGGAACAACGTCTTTAACTGATCATTTAATTTAAAAGAGTCGTTGAATCTTCTGGCTCCGTTCGAATCGTACGCTATCGAATGATGATGTCTCCCCGGTAACCTGAAATATGGGTAAGGCTGAGTGGAAAGACCGAACGAGATTACATTTCTCGACGCGTTGTCACCACTGGCGCTACTGTTTAACGGGCCATCTGTTTCGAATATTTTGAATTCACAGTAGTACACTTTATTGATGCATGGAATGGGTAAGTTTGTGGATATGGAGGCATCGTAATTATAATTTAGGAACGAAACCTCGGTTTTGCTTTCCACGATGACAGTATGGTTCGGCATATCAGGATTTGGTTTGAATTCCCAAGCGTAGGCTCCCTCCTCTTGAATGTATTGTCTTGTTTGGTCGTTCATGATCGGGTCATCGCTATTGGTATCTGGGCTGTCACTCTCAGACTGCTGTAATAGTCCCTGGTTGAGTAGAAAAGGCGGATTTTGCTTGATATATTCTTCACCTTGCTTATAATAAAACTGCTCTTCAGGCGAGAGTTGTGCCAACTTGTCTTTAACTTCATTGATATCGTCTAAATTGTTGGGCCATCTTAAACTCATATTTTCCATGAGCCGTCTACTGTGGACGTGGGGCGTGTTTTCATCGTAATCATTGAACAAAGATATTCTTTGACTAGGACCGTGTTCGTTATAATACGCTGTTATCAGCCGTGTAGCAATTTGCTTCGTGAGGAAATAGACGATACAGATGATAATATAGACCACCACCAGGGTTCCAAACGCAAACAGCATGATATCCATGTTAAGTTCATCAGCGCCGTCTTCATCAAAGGGCACACTGTCAAGGGGGATCACTGACGACGCACCACGACGTATTTGTCCACTTAGTGATCCGAGTACGAGCGATTTTATCAGAAACTTGAATGACATTCCTTCTCTGTTCTTTTTTTCTTTGTAGTTTTGGCCCTACGGAGCTTAAGGCTTATTAAAGAAATAAATTTAATTAATAGAAGGGTATAGATAACTAGGAATCGGTTTCTAGAAGATGCAGCAGCCAGACGTCAGTTCTCTCTGTATCCAATATGTAGGTTATAGCGTGTCAGCACTCTATGCACACAACAAAACACCTTCTCAAAAATCCTCCCTATATGGAAAAGCAAACCGAGATGAAAGAAAACATTGTTCAGAAAGTAAGCATTAATGAAATTTCATTATGGCGTTTAGACGGTTATACTTGATATTTTGCCTTTTTTTTCTTTATAGCGCACCGTTCCGAAGGAAAAAGAAAGGCAGCGGGAGGGTTAGGTTTAGGTGGAGAAAAAGTCGAGGGTGAGAGCAATGATTTTCTAGGGTGCAGTCTCTGAGAGTTGGCCTATATTTAGGGTATATAGGGCCTGAGCAAAATGCACTTCGATGGGTAATTTGAACTCTTACCATCGTGTGTATTACTGTGTATAATAAAATCTGTAACTCTATCCTGGTATATGTTTAGCGGTTTTGTTTGCACTAAAAAATGCGTATAGGATGAACAGCCAAGTAAATGAGGATGCTATAGACATCAATCTTGGTCTCTCTTTGCCCACCCACATTTCGCCAGCGGCCGGCTCTGAGAGCGCCACTGGCAGCAACGTCAGCACACTTCACAACGATGGGCAGGCGCTAAATGGCGATCTCTTGAGGAGTTCCACGGCAAACTCAACGCCGACAGGTGCTAACCAGCAGACTGAAACTATTGGCGAGAAGCTGAATAACGAGGAGCAAGTGAACTCAAATCCCTCTGCTTCGAACTCGACCATTGCGGGCGCAGGACGTATGCTGAGTCAGTCTTTGACAAACGACTCGCCCTCGAATGAGATATCTACTGACCAGTTGAAGATTTTCCAAAGAATGGATGAGATGAGCGCAAGAATGATTRAGATGGAGGAGAGTTTTAATCAGTTGTCCAGCAAAATCGTGGAGCAAAACTCGATGGTTCTAAACTTAAAGCAAGATAACTTTAAAGTCTTGAACAAGTTGAACATACTACTTAAACTAGTGGCGCAACCGAGTGTGCGCCCAAGCTCGAACAATGCCCAGAATAAGCTTGCCGTCGATTTGCTAAATTCGATATCAGCCGTTAGCGGCGCTTACTTGCAGAAAATGCAAAATAATTGTTCTGGTAATCAGCACAATACGGAGCCACACACCGGGCTTCCCAACGCCCCCCTCACTTCGAACCATCATTCAGGTACAAATGCAAGTATCAATGTACAGACGAACGCCGCACACCTAAACAACCAATTTTCCAATGCATTAACAACAATTTTGCCCGATCAGCGGTCCAATCGATATAATAATGCTCAAAATATAAATACACTTCCGCAAGCAAACGCGAAACATTTTTCGAATCCAGGTGCAGGTCCTGTCCCAAACGCACATGCCAACCAGAACCAACCGCAAATTCAGAACCATAATCCAAATTCAAATCAGCAAGTAAATCGCTCGCCTATTGCTTTCCCCAGTGCTTCAACGGATAAGGCATTCAAGTTGAATCCGAATGGAATCAAAAGGCGTAGAAGAAATACTCAAAACGGCAACAATTCGGGCACTAATATTAATGGTATGAGTTCCATTCAAAGGCCCATAACAATGCTGTCTCCGTTGACAAATTCCCACAATTCTACCACGAGTATGAATTATACGCCTTCTTCCATTCATTCGAGTATTACTAGCGCTTCAAATTCGTTTCATGATCTAAATTCGCTGAACAATTTCGGCACAACGGCAGCTTTAAATTTACCTAGTTTAAGTCTCGATAACACTTCGTTTCCCACAAATCCAAATGGCGCATTTCCTAATACCAACAACATCAACAATGCCCAACAGCCTTTATCATTTTCTCAGTTAATTAATCAAGCAAGTACTACGTCTGAGCTATTAACGAACGGTGGCGGCGGCGTAAACACAAACATTGTAAAGAGAAATAGAAGTTCTACCTTACCATCGCACTCGAAACCAATGGAGATGAAAAATAACGTTGACGACGATGGTTATCAAGAAGACGATGATGACGGCGATGATGAARGCGATGGACGCGATAACGAAGAAGACAGTACTGCTGAAGAAGACGAAGTGGATGACGAGATTGAGACCGAGGTCAAGAAAGTCTCTGCCAATAAGCGTAGAAGAAATTTACTGCACAAAAGAGGTGATTCTCTCAATGGTAGAAGAAAGCATCACGATGAGCCAGCAGGCAGACACAACTCAAACCCAAACTCAAACCCAAACCCAAACTCAAACCTACATTACAGGATACTAAAGGCACCCACTGACGTGAAGACAATATGGGAAGAGTATAGCATTGGTATCAGGGGGAAACCGTCTATCAAGTACCTTGAGTCCAAATACGGTAACAAATGGAGGCTGAATAAAAACAAGAAGACATTTTCAAGACGGAAAAGACTCTACAAGTTCATTTTGAATGGCATGGACAAAGGCAAAACAGCACAGGAGATGATAGAGACCCTAGAGAACAAGAGGCTATACAAAGATGACGAGGACGGGGAAGTAAAAAAAAGAACCATCGGCTGGTTGCAAGAGAGCCTTGCCGGACTTTAGGGCAACCCTCCCGGATTAAATAAATGTTTATAGTCGTATTGAGAAAACGGAGCCGTAATAGCCCTCCTAAAACCACTCAGCTAATCAATAGAAAACAGATGCATTATCTCCTGAAAGACAAGATGACGGACAAAGTCGTAGATTTCTTCTATATCTAGAAGAGTGCATAATATGTAAATCAATGCGTTAGGGGGCGCATTTTTGGCGTTGCTGACCTCGAAAAGCTTCGGGAAGGCGAAAAATTTCACCCCGATGGCTCGAAGATGACAAATTGCCCCCCTAGCTACGGCCATATAGGCTTGGCACCGACGAAAAAGGGAAAACGAGAAGAATGTCGTACAGAAACTTTTTCAACAACGTGCAGATTCCTCAACGGCGCCCCTTTTTCGTTGTATAAGTAGGAACTATTCTTGGCTTGCGAACAACCAAATTTCTCGAGAACACTTCATAATTGAACCTTTTACTTCTGTTTACTAGTGTCTCAATAATTAATATATACAGTACTACAAGGTAAAAGAAATCGGCAATAATGGGTTTATTTGATAAAGTGAGGCAATTCACCAACAACGACAATAACAACGACAACAATAGTTCTGGCAACGATGGTCAAAATGATTATCTCTCCAAGGCTGAAAATATGATCGGTCAAGATAGACTCGACCGTTTAAAGTCTAAGGTCGGTGAGGATAGATTTGACAAGATGGAATCTAGAGTTCGTGATAAGCTTTCCAAAACTTCTCTAAGTGACAACAGCGACAACAACAACTCTTCTAACGATTCTAACAACAAGTCCTCCTACGGCTCTTCCAACAACGATGATTCTTATGGTTCTTCTAACAACAACGATGACACTTACGGCTCTTCCAACAACAACGATGATTCGTATGGTTCATCCAACAAGAACAAGTCCTCTTACGGCTCTTCCAACAACGATGACACTTATGGTTCTTCTAACAACAACGATGACACTTACGGCTCTTCCACCAACAACGATGATTCGTATGGATCTTCTAACAAGAACAAGTCCTCTTACGG
>NC_030972.1:902141-912582 GCF_001298625.1 Saccharomyces eubayanus
CTGCCACATCCAGTTTGGCTACCTCTAGTACACCATTTGTTAGTAATTCAACCATCGCCAGTTCTTCATTGGCGGCTCACAGTTTAACTAATTCCAAAGTTTCATCTGCCACATCAAGCTTGGCTACTTCCGAAGTCTCATCTGCCACATCCAGTTTGGCTACTTCCGATGTCTCATCTGCCACATCTAGTTTGGCTACTTCCGAAGTTTCATCTGCCACATCCAGTTTGGCTACCTCTAGTACACCATTTGTTAGTAATTCAACCATCGCCAGTTCTTCATTGGCGGCTCCCAGTTTAACTAATTCCAAAGTTTCATCTGCCACATCAAGCTTGGCTACTTCCGAAGTCTCATCTGCCACATCCAGTTTGGTTACCTCTAGTACACCATTTGTTAGTAATTCAACCATCGCCAGTTCTTCATTGGCGGCTCACAGTTTAACTATTTCCGAAGTTTCATCTGCCACATCCAGTTTGGCTACTTCCGAAGTTTCATCTGCCACATCCATTTTGGCTACCTCTAGTGTGCAACCTGTTAATAATTCGACCGTCTCCAGCTCTTCATTGGCAGCTTTCAGTTTAAGCACATCTACCGTACCATCGACTGTGTCTGCGGATGCTACGTACTTTTCTAATTCCACTACATCTGCTGTTTCTACATCTGGTTTCAAATTCACTCAATCTACAAGCGTATCTGACGGTACAGTTGTTTCAAAAACAGATAAACAGATCACAACCCTAACCTCAACAGCTAGTTGCAGCGATGTTAGTGCCTACTCCAATTTCACTGAAACAGCAATTGTAAGCAAGGAGACTACTATTGAGGCAACCGTTACTAGCTGTTCAGGTGGTTGCACCAAAAGTAGAAACTCAACCACCTTTACCACTGTAACAGACATATCTGCTTCTACCACAACTACCTGCCCAGAAAAAGAAGCAACATCGATTACTAACGGCGATAAATCAACGTCTGCTACTGATGCTAACACGAGTAGCATTTCGATATCTGCTTCTACTGAAATATCTAGAGCCTCCACCACTTATCAAGGGACTTCAGTGATTGTACCAGAATCTGAAATCGCAAAAGCTTCATCAACTTTTAAAGTAAGAAATACCTCATCAGCTACCGAATTGACCAAAACTTCACCAACAACTGAAGTTGCAGAAAGCACGTCAACCAAAGCGTCAACTAAAGTTGCAGAACGTACGTCAACCAAAGTGTCAACTAAAGTTGCAGAAAGTACGTCAACCAAAGTGTCAACTAAAGTTGCAGAAAGTACGCCAACCAAAGCGTCAACTAAAGTTGCAGAAAACATTTCAACGAATGTGACCAAGACTTCACCAATTAAGGCTACAGAGGAGACACCAACCACCAAAGCAACAAAGAAAGCATCAACCACCAAAACCACAAATACTTCAACTGAGACTCCGATCGGAAAAGGCGAAACTACTCTCCAAACAATAGTGGTTTCAAGTAAAAAGCCCACATCAACATCTCAACATTCTTCATCCACAAAAAAGGTAATTGCGTCCAGCGGAAAACCGGTCACATCCACTCATAAAACATCCTCAACCAAGAAAACAGTTTCCTCTACTATCAACACTATTGCAACTTCAAGGAAAAATGCGGCCGCCTCATTGGATATTAACATGAAAGCTTTTGCTATTGGTGCTATTGCTTTATTAGCTTAGTAGTATATGGTTTGTTCGATACCCTTGTCAATTGTATAAATACGTTATCCCTTCTCACCTTAAGGGTGCTTTGAGAAGAGAAAATAAAAAAACCAAAAAAAAAGTTGTATAAATTGTTAATTCTCAAATAAAATTTTGTAACTGTATAAAAAATTTCGTTCTTGATATACTTATACCAATCAGAATATTACCCCTGTCTACTGATCCGTAACATTTTACGGTAATCTAACAAAACTAAATTCCTGATCTTCCATAAAAAACGTGTCATAAAAACAAGAAATTTTAGTTTTGAAATTCCTTATCGTAGTTGACTAAAGTAAACCTATATCTTACGTCACCTTTTTCCATCCTTTCAAGGGCTTCATGAACACCGGCTTCACCAACCGGTAAAGTTTCCACCCAAATTTTGACATTGTTTTCGGAAACTAACTCCAATAGCTGCTTCAATTCTTTAATTGAACCTAAAGCACTGTAGGAAATGGAAACTGCCTTCAAACCGTATGGCTTCAACGTCAACACTTCGTGTTGTTCTGGTATCGAGATCGAGACGATTCTACCGCCGACCTTCATGGCCTTTGGCATAACATCGAAATCAATACCGGTCAAAGACGAAGCGCACACAACGATCAAGTCGAAGGTGTCGAAGTATTTTTCGCCCCAGTTTTCTTCTTCTAAAGTAGCAATATAGTGGTCGGCGCCCATTTTCATCGCATCTTCTCTTTTCTTGGAGGAACGAGAAATCACATATGTTTCTGCACCCATGGCTTTGGCAATCAAAGTACCCATACTGCCAATACCACCAAAGCCAACTATACCAACTTTTTTACCTGGACCACAACCGTTCCGGACCAAGGGAGAGTATGCGGTCAACCCACCACACAGCAGTGGAGCAGCTAGATGAGATGGGATATTTTCTGGAATAGGCACCACAAAATGTTCGTGAACTCTAACGTAATCAGCATAACCACCTTGGGACACATATCCGTCTTCGTAGGGTTGACCATATGTAGTAACGAATTTGGTACAGTATGGCTCATTATCACTCTTACAACGATCACACTCCAAGCACGAAAAGACTTGCGCACCCACTCCGACACGCTGGCCAACTTGCAGGCCGCTGTTAGACTTGGACCCTAGTTTTACGACTGTACCAACAATCTCATGGCCGACGACGAGGGGCATCTTCTTATTACCCCAATTCCCAGCTGCGCAATGGATATCACTGCCACAGACACCGCATGCTTCGATCTTGATGTCGACGTCGTGGTCATAGAACGGCTTGGGGTCGTACTTTATCTTCTTTGGATTTTTCCAATCTTCATGTGATTGGATCGCGATCCCTTCAAATTTCTCAGGATACGACATGATTAAACCTATTTTACTGCTGAATCTCCTGTCTAGAGATGAATATGAGAGCGGGACTGAAGGAGAGGCGAGCTGAGTTGGCTTAATTTATACAAATGTTCTCGAGGAAATCTCACCTCTAGAACTCTTTGTCAATGTTCTTTTTTCTCGCCTTTCTTTTTCCCCTATATTGCCGTTTCTTTTCAAGATATGGTAGCTGATAGTGGGTCCTTCACGTCATAGACGGCGATATACAGGGCGGGCATTTTTAGTCAGCAAAGAGCCCTTGTGCCAATAACAGCGTTGTGTCGCCACATATCATCGATCTACGGAAAACCAGGAAGCATGGCTAGTTGCTCATAACAACAACAACAATATGTACGAAATTTATTATCCTGAATGTATTTGTCTCTTATGTATAAAAGTAAGAAGTTTTTGACCTCCAGAGAAAAAGAAAATATAAAAAAGAAAAAATGTATATAGCTCAAATAAAGGACTTTTAGGGTTGATTAATACCTCCATGTAAAGATTCCCGAATCTTTTATTATTATCAATCAATCCGCACATGAGTGAATTACTTCTCGATTTTCTTTTGGCCAAGTAATAGCTCTATAAAGCTATTTTTCTAAGGCCAAAACTTCGGGGAAACGCTTTTGGACGTATGCTAGAAGGATGTGTCTACGAGCGTACAAAGCAGTCACTTCTACTCTTCTTTGACGATCCGCCCAGTTATGTGCTTGCAATAAAACAAGCAAAAAGAACTCTTCAATAATCATTGTTGGCGTGTTGGCGATTAACTGACCGGTTGTACTCCAACGAAGACCAGAGGAAATGCAAATCAACATAATGATAATCAAAATAGATACAAGTACACTCCATTGGTCTGAACAGATCTTATTAATAAAGTGAGAAATTTTGTAACTGAGAGTGTCTCTTTCCTCATGTGCTTTAGCAGTAAACTCTTCAGGACATTCGAGTCCCAGTTCTTGGAACAATTCAAGATCCTCTCTTACCACTTCAGCGTAGTTTTGTTCCTCGTGTGTAATAATTCTGAAATAAACCTCTCTTAGAATGAACCCGTCCAAAAACCCAACCAAACCTGTGTATGTACCAATAATCAACCACCAGTTATCATTCCACTTTAGTGGCGCACCAATACCAATCCAAACAGCAAACACAACAACACCGATCACAACACCAACACCAGTACCAATGATATCAGCGTACCAGTCAATCATTTTCCTCCCAGTCGATCTTTTTTCAGACTTAACCGTGATGATTGCATGAGGAGTTTCAAAATCATTGAAGTGTTTTCTTATGTGATAGTCAATTTTTTCATCCATGTCAAAGATACCAATTAAGAATTTCCCAATGAAATCATCGTGTCTGGCTCTCAAATTCTGTAAGAAAGTACTACAGATCAAAATGGAAACTGCAACGGCAGTGTTGATATACATTTGCCATGTGTCACTGAATTTTTTCAATCTTGGATTGCTACCACTAGTTTCTCCAGTATAAGGCGGTGTATTACCTGCATCTTTTGGAATAGCACCGCAACCGATCCAAACAAAAATACCAATCCAAAATATTAGCATTGCTGAGACAGAGCCCATACACTTACTTGCCAGATTGGATAAGCGGTCGTACCAATTTTCCACCGGCAACTCTCCAGCAACTACAGATGGATCTATATAATTCTCTAAAGAATCGACCTCATTAGCTTGAACTGCACACTCTTCTTTTTTACCCTCATTTGGAG
Organism: Saccharomyces eubayanus; assembly: GCF_001298625.1. Taxonomy (NCBI): domain Eukaryota; kingdom Fungi; phylum Ascomycota; class Saccharomycetes; order Saccharomycetales; family Saccharomycetaceae; genus Saccharomyces; species Saccharomyces eubayanus. The sequence goes on from NC_030972.1 coordinate 906,936, forward strand.
AACTTCTGGTTAAATAGTTTTTGAAGGATGCTAATCTGGACCTTAGTCTACCGCAAATTAAGATTTGCTCGTGTGTGCTCATTAATTGCTGTCTCATTAATAGAGTGTCCCAAACATAACTTTGAATGGATTGACCATCCTGCATAACGACTTGCCAATTGAAAGGTGCGCCGTAAACAATACCAATTACTATCCAAATTATCACGATAATCCAAATGATGATAAATACAACTTGTGAACCAGCCACTCGCACTAAAAAGTCTAAGGATTTATCAGTRAAACCTTTGCGCAGCCCAGTAAAACCTCTACTGGTAAAAATTGCTCCGTTCGCAGTTAGATCCACTTTACATAACTCTTCATCGGTACTCTCGTCACTATTGCTGATAACTCTGACCATAGCATCATTCTGGTAATCTTTCGAATCGCCGAATTCGTCGTCATTCTGAACATGACCAACTATAGGTGCTCTGTGGCTAACGTCAGGTCTAGCGCCTGGATTTCCTAGAAACTTTGCGATCCTTCCCATAGTTTGGTTAACGAGTGTATAATAGTGGGCTCCTTACTGAGGGGGTTCTTAATCTTTCTTTTGCCCTACATATATGTGTCTGAAGAGAAAAGAGCTCATCCAACCTTATGTAATGTTTGAAATAAACAAGTATATTTATACAAACATCTATTACTGAAATGTACTAAATCAAGATGGCAGCAGGCGCTAAACCAAGGGGTGCACTTCGAGAAGCACACTCGAAGCATACTGAAGACCAGTAGTGCCCTAACGTTTTTTTTCTCTTTGGTTTTTCCTGTTTTTTTTTTTTTTCGTTTGAGAATTTGCTGCCTTCTAAAAAGGCTCAGGAAATGTGCTCATGACCCTACAAGCTTTTGGGATAACCCCTCGCAGATACACAAAAGGAAGCCAAAGTCAACGGCAAGAGTGCAGTTTTTTCGCACAGATATGTAAGCCCCCAGCTCTACATGAAGCTGCCAGATATTTTCCCAATAAATAGCCAAGGTCTACTAGTTTTATTCTTAATTCTTTCCTAAGCCCTATAACAATGGCCTTACTGTAACACCCTCAGGGTCTCCCAAAGAAAAATGACTACGCGCGCTTATAAATTTTTTCATTTAAAACAAAGGAAAAAACCCTTGCTGTATGAAACAGGCACGCGAAGACTTCCTTTCGTTATTTTAGCTGTAGCTACAAACTAGTCAAGTAGCATAAAACGGCTTCTATAGTAGCCCACTCGTAGGTAATAAAGGGTGTACACATGGCCATACGTCGACCCTCGTATCTGCAGTCTTTGGGAGCTATTGTTCATCAACAATACAATAGGCTGTCAGGTGAAGCTATATGTTGTTTGTACGGCCGCCTCGTGGGTTATAAAAGTGCACCCGGTTTTCAAACAATGCTCTACGCGGATAGGCGAAAAAACAAACAGGGGACAGTAACACTGGACATATCCAACCAAGGTGCGACATGATTCAATTCTCGGAGTGCGTTGGCATGGCCAGAACAGAACAGCACTGATATTTGCTCACATGCAAGGAAAGGCGTCTCTTTAGGATACTAGTAGTCATAGGTTGAGTTGTATGCGAATAAAAAGAAATTATAACAGAGAAAAACAGTTTTATTTAGCACACCTGCATTCCAATAATGGAACGATTGGACTGGCGCGAATGTAACAATGCAAGGCATTTCGTATAGAAGAAAAGAATTGGCTTCTGTGAAACACTCGTCTCATATGAAACTGCAATTTTTTTTTCTTGGATATTTATTGATAAGAAAGGGTCATATACGTACTCATCATAACGAGTATTTATTGGTGCTTTTCGAAACATCTTGAAGTCTATACTCATATGAAAGGTTTCCGTTCCGCTACTGGACACGTCGGAAGGGTGTTTTTCAACTAGCTCTGTAAAAGGACAGCTTCCGTAGTGATCAATTTTTGCTTCCCACATTTCAAGGTAATATAGCGGTGCCGTAGTAGGCGTACCGTTCACTGCCGTATTCCAGGCCTCAGGTTATTTATCTTCTTTTTGAGATGACAATAGGCCATATTTGCAGTCCTTTTAGGGTTAGTTACCTTATCAACTCCCACAGCACACTCAAGAAAATGTAAAAATCGCAAAGAGTTTAACCTGTGAAGAATCATCCAAAATCCCGTCACCTAACCTCTGATGATCGACACTAAGATATGCTGCAGCGTACAAAGCAGCAGTGCTATACAATCCTACTAGAATGTTTGTTTTTTTTGTTCAGCATGTAGATACTCGTAACAGAGCTCTAACAAAAAAGTGCTGAATATACCAATATCGGGGGGCTTCGTGACCATATAAGTCTCTATTAAAACAAGGGAAGGTAGTTTCCGCCAGAATAGATTTAGGCTAAAACTCTGGTAGAAACCAGAGACTGTAGATTTTGAAATGATGCCAAATAACAACAATTATCGCATTACGCTTTTTTCCATGTCACAATTTCTTCTACGAGATCGCAGAAAAAGTTGGAGTACTCTTAATTATTGACGTCCTCTACCAGACACTTTCAAATGAATAGCCATCGCCAGATGTTATACTCGATCTAAAACTGCACGATGAAGTCCACGGTACAATACTAGTCAAAGAATATGTAGATTTGAAAATGTTTCGTAAGAATTTCTTGCCAGACTGATATGCTAGCAACTTAGTGCAAAATATAGATTGAGTCGTATGATAGAGCACAGACGGAAAATTTAGCACCTTTCGTCGTTGGTATTGCATACCCCATAAAAACCGCTAGCCTTTTGGATATTTGGTTTAGGGAGGAAATACAGATTAGAAACGTAAAAAGCTCTATTTTTTGAAGGCTAATACACGGCGTATTTGACTTTCTGAAACATCTCCATGTGAGGAGAAATTCTTGAACTAGTGTACCTTCTACTGTATCCAGATTGGACAAGGCTAAATGTAAGATTGTTTTAGCCTATTTAACTTCGAGTAGGAAGGGCAGTGATGCGGGAAGTAATTGAATGGGAGGTCGGCTTATTGACTGGGAAGAAAAGGCAATAGTCAAACTTAGCGCGCGGATCGTAACTTGACTAAGTTCTAAAGAGTTTGCCAGGCTTGATGTCACCCTTTTAAATGATTGGCTGCAACAAGAGTTATGCCCTGAAATGTATCAGTGACGAAGGAATGGTTCAATTACACCAAGCGCTGACAATACGAGTTTCGCTGTCCAATTTGTACTATCAGAACAAAAAATAAGATAAAATAAAAAGGCTCACTTCCACAACTGTCATTGACAACAAGCGTGAGTTGTATTTGCGAAATATCCCGTCCAGAACTTAGTTACCCCAGATTCTAACATAATCAACTTACCAAGGGAATAGATAACTCCACGATTGCGCATGAGCTGAAGATCTGAGGATTCGAATACAATGAACGGGGAATTGAGAGTTTACAGCATTACCTCCCGAAAGTACTTTAAAAGGCCTGTCTTGCTGGGGCTGTCTTTTTGAAAGAAGGTTCGCATGACGAAAGCACGTGTTTGATGCAACAGAAATGGTCCTCATGTTATGGTTCAATACAGCCAGAGACTTTGGATACTAGTTTACACCTTGATACGCGCTGGGAAGCTGCCATAATTTAGCAACGTCAATTCTCTGGCTYGGGATAAGACCGGCCTGCTAAGGGGACCTGATAACCCTAAAAAGCTGCTGTGTGGGTAGGATTCACTATTCAGCGATTCAATTGTGAGGAATACTTATAGTTAGTACGTACACCTGCCGTTGAATTCGTATGGCTGCGCTGTGATTCAAATCATGAGAAGATAACGAGATCGTATCCTAAGAGCTCAATTCATGTATTCTTTTAACCGATGAATAAAGTGAAATGATTCAAGATATTATCTTTAGTATGCACTGTTAACAATATCCACGGTACGTTTAAGGCCTCAACGGCCGGTGACGAAAACTCTGGGTACATGGAAGCCCTGGTTTGAAGTCCTTCACAACAAGGTAACCAAGAAATGGAGTATTGAAGCTCCTCCTTTTTCGACGGTGATAGAATACCGTGGCTTACGCTTGGATTATACCAAATATTCGCGTACGAATGTTCACCAGGAAATCAGCGTATATGTCAATATACTATTCAAATAGTCGAGCTTTGTGACTACAAGCGAGGCCTGTCACAGAAATGATGAATTACCTGTGTGTGTTGTTGTCAATAGCAACCTGGTCTCTTCATATTCAGGTTAAAATAATATTTTTTGGCAGATTTTTTTTTCACTGGCACCAGAACTTGTAGTTTGATGAAACGGACTCAGCTTTCAACAGTTCTTTCCACATATCCCAGAATCTGCAATACTTAATGAGGCGTTTAAGATCGAAGTGTTTCCACGAAGTTGGTGGCCTTGTGGGATCTTTTGCTTCTTTCAACTAACCTGCGGCCTAACCTGATTCACAAGTTATTAGCCCGTATCTTATCCCATCCTACCAGGTAAGCTGCCTATGGGCAGGATAGACCCAAACCGTGCACCCTGTGGAATGTCGATTGAGCTGCGCTATTAGAGGGCAAATGTTTCGAGTCAGAGATTCCGACAACTTACACCATGCCTTGGACACTCAACGAGATGATCCGACGTCAGACAAATATCTCAAACGATTCCTTAGGATCCGTTCTCTGGTAAAGGGACAATACTTAGCTGTATCTAGAATTGATTTTGAGTTCATTCTGGGTACTGTGTTTGAGTTACAGTGTGACGAATCAACCAGCGATAGCACTAGACCGTCGAAAAGTCAAATCAACTCCGACTTGTCGCCTAGGAGAAAAGGTAATAAATCTTTATGAAATTCGATGAAGCAGACAGAACATCTAGAAATTCTTCCACGCGGCGTCCTCGCCCTATTACTCTCTATTGCACTACGAGCCCTCACAGGACAATTTACCGTTTGGTTTCTTGCGGATTATAGACGACTGAACAATCGTTGTTGTTTAGATTGAGAAGCATGACAAGTTCGCTTGGCTTCGTTTCTCCATATTTCTTCCATGGCTTTAAACAATGTTAAGAAAGGCATGAAATGCGTCTTTTGTGCTTTATAAAGATTATTAAAATTAATAAACTGTTGCGTTTTAGTATATAATAATGTTGGTTATTAAACCTGCTGCAGATGGCGCTAAGTGTACTTCTTGACAGCAGCAGAAATCTGTTGGATATCTTTTGGAGCGGTTCTACAACAACCCCCGATAATACGAGCACCGCTACCGATATACTGTTTAACCACTGTGTCCCAACTGTTTAGCTTATCACTATTTGGCAGCCATATTTTTTTTTCAGTAWCGTAAACTTCTCCACTGTTTGGATAAGCAAGCAAGGGCATATTAGGTAAAGCACGATGTAGGGACTCGAGGATACCAGGAGATTGATTGAAACTAACACAGTTGATTCCCAAAAGCAAGAAGTTAGGATTGATCTTGTCGCCCAGGTCTTTGATAACTTTTGCAACTCCTTCCATGGTGGTGCCATCTCTCAAGACACCGTGCTCGTGCACAGACAACCCAATATAGAAAGGTTTCGATAGGATGCTCTCATCCCAGTACAAAATGGCCTTCAGCTCATGAATGTTAGGAATTGTCTCGAACCCAAGCAAATCTAAGTTCTCGTTCTTGTTGAAGT
>NC_030972.1:913827-920308 GCF_001298625.1 Saccharomyces eubayanus
ATCTTTGGATCTTCCTTGAGCTTTCAAAGCCATTCTGAATCTAACCTGCGACATGCAAATACAAAACCAAGTGAAAAAAGATGAAATGGAGCACAGAGCGAAGAGCCAGGTGAAGACTTCACCTTCCTTGTTAGATGCAACCAGGAAACCTAAAAGACCGAATATACCACTAATCCCGATACCAACCAAAGGCCTCCCCTTTCTGTCCATATAAGCACAAATTTCTGGAAGTTGACCCGATGCTCCCAAAGCTTGAATTAGCCTCGAAGAAGCATAGACACAAGAGTTACAAACGGAAACCACTGCAACAAGAATAACAACGTTCATGTAGTTCGAGACCCTTGTACCCATTGCGCCGGTGTTGCTTAAGGCAATAACAAAGGGAGAGGCAGAGATATCTTCACTCGTTGAACCATTAAGTAGCCTAGGATCGTTGTAAGGCACTAGACAGCCAATGATGACGACTGTCGTAATATAAAAGATGGCGATTCTCCAAAACGTACCTTTAGCGGCACGGGATATCGACGAGATATTCTTRGACTCTGTGCTRGTCAAYAGTACCAACTCACTACCACCGAACGAGAAAGCTGCGGAAACAAAGGTGTTACATAGATTTTTGAAGACCGGCTTGGCAAAAGAACCYGGATTGTGCCAGTACCTAGTACCAATGTACCCGCTAGAATTGGGGCCACCTCCAGCAATTAGCACGATACCGATGATAATGAAAATGAATATAGATATGACTTTGATAATTGACAAAGCGAATTCTGTCTCTGCGAATCCTTTGACACCAAACAAGTTCAAGCACATGATGAAAACGTAGAAAATCGCAACCCACACGGCAGGATTTACAGTTTGGTTCCAATACGAAATCGTAAGCGAACAACCAATCAGTTCGCTCGGGAAGGAAATCAGCCAAGACAGAGCATAGTTTGTAGCTACAGTGAACCCGACRGACTGATCTATAAACCTGCTAACATGTGTGGCATAGGAGCCAGAAACTGGAAACTGGCAGGAAAGTTCTGCAGCGCTCTGGACAACACAAAACATAGAAGTACCAACCATCAGAAAACCGATTAACAAAGCGGCGGGCCCAGACGCCAAAGAGTAACCCAACCCGATGAAAAGACCTGTCCCCAAAGTGCCACCTATGGCAATCATGGTCAAGTGCCTTTGCTTCAACACTTTTTGATAAGGCTGAGACGCTAGTTTCCATTGGATTTTTTCCTGTTCCGACTGCTCGCTATTCTCGAGGTCTTCTGTTATGACGTGTAAATTGCTCTGCTTGAACGAGTCCTTCACTCTTCTCATTAGCGAGCCGGAATGGTCTGAACCCGCCGGTATCGTTGCAGATTCGGTCTCTATTTTGGTGAACTTGTCTGACTCGTTCTCATTCTTTAGAACATCCATCTTTACCCTTTTCAAAATTCGCAATAGAACCGCTTTCCCACTTTGCGAGCTCTTGAATGCCCCATGTTCAAGCACAAATAACGGCTGTACTTTTACACTTTTATCTTATCTCGATGCCTCAAAAATTTTATACCGGCTGCTCGAGGAAAACAAAGAGTCTTTTCGAGGACAGATGTGGCGCTCTGCCGTTCCACAACTCCATACCGGGCGATGCCGCTTTTTTCTTGAATGTGAATTTTTTTTTCAAAAGTGTACGTAAATTTCGAGAGTTTTTTCAAGACATTGGAGTAGGGTAACGCTTTATTACTGTAATACTGGGTACAATTATAAGCTCTAGCGGCAATGGGATAGTCTTACATGGGTGCGACGATTCTACATATCTGTGTTGGATATTAGGGCATGCGGCAGTTTTGTTTAAAATTTTGTGAGATAACTCGATCAGAGTCTGTTGATAATAAGAAGTTTAGTAAGTAGTAATAATTAGGAATAGGCAGATCTTACCTATTATATGAAACCAATGGTTCAGACATAATTCGGAATATTGACGATGCGTTACCTTCCAGAATACCAATTTCTGGTCAATTAATGGACCTTTATCTTTCTTATCGGAGTAGATGTTATAATTGTATAACTAAAGAATGTCCGATATCATCTACTCCAACAAAATCAACTATTGAAGACATGTAGGGTACGCCAAGCTTAACGGAGATACCTGCAATGTTAAGGTTTTGCCAAGCCATTCTATCGAAGTATCCGATTTGTGATTTGTTACCCGCCAAACTCGCTTGGAATATGTCACAATAATATTTCATCGATAGTTTTCTATTCAAGTGATAAGTGGCAGTTATACATTGTATCGTAGCAATTATGTTCAGTGTCGGTGGAGCAATCAGCCATTATATTTATCCGATATATGGATGTTACACATTTCAGGATATGTTRATATTATATTACGGTTTCCCGAAAGTATCAATGCAATATAACTATGTTCAGCATATGTGTTAGTTCGAGATTCGTAAAGTAACATGCAAATGGACCAAATAGTCTGGTTACCTCGCTGAGCACTACCGCTTAGCTCGAGCTTTGTTTTCCACACTTTCATATTTACGAGAGAGGAGCTCAGAATGAAGGGTGTTTCCTTACTCTTATCTCATTTGAAACGCCCGTCCGGGCCCTCAGCTGAATCCAGTTGGACTCAGTGCATTTTCAGTGCATTTTTACTGCGTTTTCCTTTGTGCGCGTAACATATAGTCTTATCTGTTATCTTGTTTACTCTTGTTTACTCTCTTTTATCTCAGTTTGATCCTGCGTAAAAAATAGATAGATAGTTGTGTAAAAAATAGATAGATAGTTGTTACAAAATATACCTATTTCCGCTGGAAAAAAAAACACCACGGCGCTTACCGTAACAATAATAGTTTCAAACAGAATTAGGAAAATGTTACGCCGCATCTTCTAAGTTCCTCATGCGGCGTAGGTCCAATAGATTTCGAAGGAGTGCTGATACGAGAGATTCTGACGTGATATGTATGATGCGCATTTGGTAACGTTTACATGCGGACCTTATCTAAGTTCAGATTAGTGCTAAGGAAACCTTGCTTTTTTAGTATAAATATGTAAAGGAAGCTGATCATCGACGGTAAAATGTTCTTCCAAGATGCACTAGCACATCAAAAATATCCAATAGCACTGAAATGTCTACTTTTAGTCAAGATAAGGTAAAGTCAACGGTCTATGAAGCGGATGTTGAGGACTGTGATATTGATAAGGTAAAGTCGACGGTCTATGAAGCAGATGTTGAAGACTGTGATATTGATAAGGTAAAGTCGACGGTCTATGAAGCAGATGTCGAAAACTGTGATATTCGAAGCGCAGAAGAAACCGTGGGGCAGGGTGTTCTTCACAACGATAGAACAAAACTTAAGCAAGGGCTGAAGGAGCGTCATATTAAAATGTTGACACTTGTCGGTGTCTTTGGTACAGGTCTGTTTTTGTCTTCAGGTGGTACACTAAAAAAAACGGGGCCTGTCGGTTTGCTAATTGCGTATCTGTTTGTTGGTATTGTGGTAGGTTGCAATCAAATTGCTATTGCTGAAGTAGCCTCTTTTATGCCTGCCACTGGCGCAACCATTAGACACGCAGAGCAGTTTATCGATGAATCAGTTGGTTTCACATTTGGTTGGATTTCTACATACTCTTCTTTGATGCCTGGTGAGTTATCGGCCACAGCAGTTATAATGAGGTATTGGACAGATATAAGCCCTGCCGTTTTCATAACTATATTCGGTGTTCTTTTTGTGGTGACCAACATTTACACAATTCGATTTTACGGTGAAGTCGAGTACGTATTTGGGTGGCTGAAGCTTATTCTTATACTCATACTAATAATATCAGGTTTGGTCATTGACCTGGGTGGAACAAAGGGTCAAAAGAGACTGGGATTCCACTACTGGAAGGATCCCGGTCCTTTTGCAAATTACCTAGTGGGCGGTAGTATAGGTAAATTTGTGGGCTTTTGGTCTGCCATTTCTTCTGTGGTCTACTCTTACTCAGGTATTCAAAATATCGCAATTCTTGCTGGTGAAACCAAAAACAGCAGACACGCAATTTACCACGGTGCTAAAAATGTCTTTTGGCGTATTATTGTTCTATATTTAATCACAGTTTTCGTGCTGACATTGATCGTGCCATACAATGACGCATTGATTGCCACTGGTACGGGCACCGCAAAATCAAGTCCCTTTGTCATTGCAATGAACAGAGCGGGAATCAAAGTTCTACCACACATTGTCAATGCCTTAGTTTTAACTTCTGCATGGTCTGCAGGTAACCTAGCTATTATTGAAGGTTCAAGGAATCTCTTCTGCCTAGCCACGAAAAACCAGGCTCCTAAAATCTTCTTAAAGACAAGTAAGAGAGGTATTCCATATGTTGGTGTCATATTTATCTCCTGTTTTCTGCCATTGGCATACATGTCGTGCTCAGAATCATCGTCAACCGTTTTTGGGTGGTTCCAAGAACTGGTATCTTCAAACACACTGCTACGTTGGATATTGATATCGGCAAATCATATTTACATGGACAGAGCACTAAAGGCTCAGGGTTACAGCAGGTCAGATCTGCCATATTCCACACCCATTGCCCCATATGCTGCGTGGTTTTCTGGAATTATGTCGTTCATCTTCCTCCTCACGGGTGGCTTTTACAATTTCATTAATGGCCATTTTGATATCGAGTCATTTTTCACAAGATATTTTATTATTCCATTAGCTATTGGCCTATTTACTTTCTGGAAGCTATACAAAAAGACCAGATATCTACGTCCAGATGAAGTTGATCTTGCGTCTATATTCGATGATATCAAAGAAAACCCAGAACACATTGAAAAAGGTAAGCCAATTTGGGCAAGACTGCTATTAAAAAAGGTCGAATAAATCCAAGGCATGTGTAAAAAAAACTTCTATATAGTAAAATTCTTATCTAGCATTAATTATAATCCTTATTAAACTCTTTTCCCCTCCATTAAACCTTAAATGTAATTTGAGTGACAATATGATTCAATTAGTCCAATGACTTTTGAAGTTTTGGCCAATTCAAACCATACATTTTCAAGGCCAACTACGAAAGAAACCACTGCAGTAGTTTCCAGTCATGGTAACGAAATCGAATATAGCTGAATTTATCGGCCAACTTGAAGACATTTCCATGAGCGTTGGTCTAGAAGGGGTATCCCACCCACTGTTCGTGAATTTAAGAGCAGCCTAGGCTAACTCGCCTAGAATTGAACTACTATCCATGGATGGTCAAGGTGCCAATCCTATTTGTCGAAAAGTCCTGTGTTGCTTCACAGCTTAGATTTCGTCGAAGAGCACGTATCATCGACTACCGAGACTACCGGTCAGGCCGAGTCAATTCGTTGCCTATAGATGTTAAAATCAGTCCTTCACCCCTCCCCGGCTGAATTGCCCAGCCAATCAATTTCCTTTAGCTTTAAGTTGAGAACCATCGAAAGTACGTATCGGATTTAAAACACGAAACCAGAAAAGAAATGTGGGGGTGGGGTATGTGGGGGCGGGAATCATATACATGCACATGCAGGCAATGTATGCACAGGCACATAGGCAGCGTGGGGTATCATCAAGTGTGCGCGGTTTGTTAGAGAGGTAGAAGGTCGGCTAGAACGCCGAGGATGACGTAAACGCGCGAGGATAATATTAGATAATCCTGGATTTTTTCATCTGAAAACAGCCAGGATACCAAAGAACCCAATGAAAGGAAAGCAACACCTCCCTACGATTGAAATTTTTTATCGTATTACCGACGTGTGAAAGTCGCCACCCCCCTAGACGAGTGTCTCTTACAAAACATATAAAAAGAGAAGGTGAGATCAGCTTCTTCCAGGTTTAACGATACTTTCACTCAAGACCCCACAAACAGAAAAATGTCTAGCACACAATCATCTGTTGAAAGCAGTTCCGATGTTCGGAATATTCCCGCTGTTGACGTTCATGTCGCAACACCTGTAGAAAAAGAATGGTCTGATGACTTTGATAATGATGAAGTCCTTCACGGAGGGCAATTAGAACCACCAAAGAGAGGATTTTTGGGATACCTGACTATCTATTTACTTTGTATTCCTATCTCTTTTGGGGGGTTTTTACCTGGCTGGGATAGTGGTATTACTGCCGGTTTCATTAACATGGACAATTTTAAAATGAACTTCGGATCTTACAAGCACAGTACCGGAGAGTACTATTTGAGTAACGTGCGTATGGGTCTTTTGGTTGCAATGTTCAGTGTAGGGTGCGCTATAGGTGGCCTTATGTTTGCGCGTCTGGCTGATACTTTAGGCAGAAGACTAGCAATTGTGATAGTGGTGTTGGTGTATATTGTAGGTGCAATCATCCAAATCAGTTCAAGCCACAAATGGTACCAGTATTTTGTCGGTAAAATCATATACGGTTTAGGCGCTGGTGGCTGCTCTGTGTTGTGTCCAATGCTTCTGTCTGAAATAGCTCCCAAGGATCTGAGAGGTGGACTTATTTCATTATACCAATTGAACATGACCTTT
>NC_030972.1:923373-924953 GCF_001298625.1 Saccharomyces eubayanus
ACCTAGATGGACGATACCTTGTTTGACACCTTCTCTGGGGTAAGTTGGTACCGGTAGAGTCGATTGGAAACTATTGAGGGTTTTAGCATTCAAGCTGGTAGCTGTTGTTTCTCCTGTTTTAGTCATTTTTGATGTTGTACGTTTATTATTGTTTTTTTGTTTTTGTTTTGATGTCTCAATAGTGAATATTTAGTGAAAGAAAACGATTATTGTCGGGTTTTGGCGACTGTTTATATATGAAATTAAGTGGAATTCAAAAGTGAACGGATTGTAAGACGGTTGGACAAATAAACCCCCCTGAAACAAGAAAGCATCTCTTGGCTAACGTAATCTGGTAAGCTTTTTTATTGCCRAGACACATTTCTCTTGATACAACAAGTAGAGAAAAAAGAAAAGAAGACGTACGACTTATCCCACTCCTCCACAAGTGATACAGGAGGTTCATTGGATAGTGTCTTGGGCGCAAAGTTTAAACAGTGGCGTACCTTTGTGGGGTACACTTGAACAAGAAATAAAAGAAAAGTTTATTCAAGATGTACTGTTATGTTATTTTGTCAGTGGATATTCCCATTGGATTACCGCCAAGGAGAGAGGCACGAGCGGTGGGGTGACGTGGGGTACATGTTTGCCTATAAACGCAACCCCCACCTGTTACATAATATTATAGGCAAATAAATTACAAGGCACACATCCCTTACTGGTCTGGTGCCTTTAGGGGGTTGACTCCGGAAGGCGCCGACTGAATTTTTCAAAACTATCTAGTAGCGGTTAGCGCTAGCATAAGGCAAAATAAGTAAGGCAAACAAGATAGAGGGCATATTAAGGCTGGCGAGCCATATATGGTTCAGTTCAGCATCTATCGGGGGCAACTTGTTGAAACCCGCTATTACAAAACCGTAAGGAGTCGCTGTGCTTAGTGAGCATGTTCCTCCTTACGAGCAAAGTGGCGTTTTTTTCGAGAGGTAGATTTTTAAAAACGGGTGGATGATTTTTCAGTTCTCAAAAGTTGATTGTGATTTCGGTTAGACACTGGCGCAGAATAGTGGGATTTTCTTAATGTATGTGAATCCCACTTAGCATATGGCGTAGAGGGTCGTGATATGTGATTTTGTCAACCATTTTAGCGATCTGCTGTATTTCTTGAGCACAACCTTCAAGTACTATATTACTATTTTTAATACTACATCGAACATCATTAGGAGGCGCTATACAACTTTCTTTGTATCGATTGAGTATTTTCTAGACTACGCGGTACATATTTGAGGTATGCAGCAGTTACACATTCCCCATAATGTGAACTTAGAAACGTTTGGATGAACTTTGAATTTACCGCACCAAGTACCTACTTTAGATGAGATTTTGAAAAAAAATAATCATACATATCTATAAAAGCTCGAAATATTATCTGTTTTTTTACTGCCTTGAAAAAATGGCACTGAAATGCAAACAGATCACTTGTATCTGTTGAAATTCTTTAAAACAAATTCCTTTATAAACCAATCGTGAAAACGTATATCGGTTTCTGCTAATTCTGGGTGAAATGATGTGACAAGGATGTTGTCATTTTGCTTTGCAGCGAC
>NC_030972.1:928683-953685 GCF_001298625.1 Saccharomyces eubayanus
AATGATATATGTTTACAAATGATATGTTTTCCAAACAATCGCTGTTTATTCTACTATTTTTCAAAGAATGAAGACAAAGAGTCGTTTATCGCTGTTTAGCGAGGCCGCTGTATATACTGGTTCAATGCAACGTTATGGAAATATTCCTGGTTGTTATAAGTAGCTCTTGAAAGCAAATAAGTTAGAGGTTTAACATCTTTCTGGTCGAGAATAAAAGTATGCCGTTATTGTATCGATTATGCATATAATCCCCCACTACGGCCAGAATGAGTTCATGTTTGATATGGAAATTGCATTGAATAAATAGTTGCTGCCAATTTGTAGCTGACAAGGTGTGCACATTGTTACGTTATAGATTACCACTAGAAGTGCCAGTGGCATTGTCTTATTTTCATGGACCTAACAAGACATCTCAGAGATTACACTGCTGAGAGGCTACATGTTTGTCAGGGCTGGCATCCTCGGAATTTAGGCTAGTTTGTATATGTCTTACCAACTATAGACTAATGAATAATGCCAATGCGGCATCTTTCTGACCACACAATTTACTATTCATGTAATGAATGTTTGGGAAGTATCGATACCGGGTTCCCACGTATGGTACAAACAAGAATCAGCGTTCCTGGTTTTCTTAATATGCGGCCGAAAGTAAACCAGGTTTACGACTTTTTCCACATTATGCGTTTCACATCCTTGGATATGTATTAGCACTCAGGAGAAAACGAAGTATGTTCTATCATGAGACTCTCTTCCGTGTTGTTGAGTTTTGTTAGCCGTGGGTGAAAGTGAGTAGAAAATAGGAAAAAGTCGTAAAAAGAATGAATTGTTCGCAAACTTCTGTCAAGATGCGACGGACTGTGTGAACTAGTCAGAGAAGAGAGCCGCATAAATTCTAAGTTTAAAACAGGTCTAGGTAACTGGGCGGAAGGACTAGCCAGGAATCGCTTAGGGAAAAAGTTTGTCCCTTTCAGAGAAGCAGAGCTAGCGAAGGCAATAAATGATCTTGGTTATTGACAAAATACTTAAAACAATAGCAACGAGGAAACGACGTTCAAGTTGGTTTTAAAATCATGGCACTCCCAAACCTTAAGCAAACGTCCCAGAACCTCCGAGAATAAGGAACTGTTCGCCACCATGCCAGAACAGACGGATCGTTGTGTAGCATATTTTCCAAACTTGGGTAAGGACTTTCGATTGGCGAAATTGGTTCTGGTGAGTCTACGCATATACCACACTTCCTTTTATGAGACTCAGGTAAAGAAGGCAAAATGAAAGTCAGAGCTACTTTAATAGCACAACCTCGTTCGTTGCCAGCTACCAAGTCAACAGTAAGAGTAGCTCAAAAATACGCTGCCAAAAAGATTGCCTGCCTGTGAGATTTGTCAACCCCACGCAGAAACATTCACCTTCCCAACATCTAACAGAGCGTACCAAGTGCAGTAAAAAAACAACGCATCTGCCACTGCCACTGCCACCACGTTTCATAATGTACTGATCAACACAAACGATTCAGCCCGTCTGTTCGTTGTCACCTTCGCTGTTCCAGACCTATTACAAATCCATTATTTGCACAAGGTGCGAGGTGGAGGCGAACCAGGAAAAGGCTTATTCTACGCGGGGGGAAGTGTGGTGATCTTATCATCGATGAAAAAATTTCTCTATTTATTACTTATCTAACCACCCCGGCCCAAAGCTGGGATGGTGCCAAGACCTCTATGTATCCCGCCTCAACGCCCTTTCTCGACCAGACACCTAATTGAGAAATGCTTTCAAGATACTCGAAGCCCACAGCACACACCAATGACGTGAAACGGCATCGGTTCTTATACTACCTATATGTCGGACAGATACTATTTTACAGCCGTCACTAGCGAGTGCATTAGTGTCAATCCGCCTTCCGCACTGCTTCTCAATGTCGTTCCCTACCAATGCCCCCGCAATCAAGTATGCCAAGTAAACCAAGTACGTCATGACCACAAAGGGATACGCCCAGAATGTTACCAAGATTGCACACGGGGACTACCGGCCGTCTCCGCCAATGCGCGGACGAACTCCGTACCGTCGTAACAACCGTGGCTATTTTGTCCTATCTTGCCCAGTTTCTTTTTCCCCTTTAGATTTCTTAATTTGACTCAATCTAACCCAGTTTGACCCAACTTGACCCATTTTGCCTTCATTTTACGTCATTTTGATCGAGATGAAGGGTCTCTTTCGGCCCCGCGTCAACCCCGCCAAGATGCAATTTCGTACGCATGTTTGTGTGGCGTCTCGGTCTCGCGGGGAACCGGCGGTGCGCTGCTGCTGTTTCAGTGGCCCTGTTCGTTGCATGAAGAAACGAAACGCCGGAAGTAGAAGTGTCTAGCCATCCATTACGTCAGAAAGCGATAATCCTCTCCTAGCGGGCCTCGGGAAATATACCTTTTTGGTTGGAGGATTTTGCTATATCACAACAACATAGCTTTTGCCCTTGGTCACTCCGCGATAATGGCAAGCCGAACAGTGTTTAGATCCCGATAAAGGCACCGCTACTTGGTTCATTTGCAATTAAGCTACTTATGACCACTCGTAGCAAACAGGCAAATAAACATATTAATCGGGAAAGCTTCAATTCTTGCTCTCTTTCTTGCAAATCCTGGAGTGCATACATTCACGGGTATATAAACAGATAAGAAAGTTCGTATTAGTTGTTTACGCTGGTTATTTTAGATATCATTTTTACATGAAAATATCCTGTGCCCCTAAATATAAAGAAATAGAGGAGGAATACAGAACACAAGATGACAGAATCAAAATTATCGAAGTTAAAGGCCAGATTTATTAACAGAACCAGTCATTGGGGGCTGACGGGTCAGAAACTGCGGTACTTCATAACCATCACGTCTATGACAGGGTTTTCCCTGTTTGGATACGACCAAGGGTTGATGGCGAGTCTGATTACTGGTAAACAGTTTAATTATGAATTTCCGGCCACGAAAGAAAATGGCGACCATGACAGACACGCAACTGTTGTGCAGGGCGCTACTACTTCCTGTTATGAATTGGGCTGTTTTGCAGGCTCGTTATTTGTTATGTTCTACGGTGAAAAGATTGGTAGGAAACCACTTATCCTGATGGGTTCTATAGTCACTATTGTCGGTGCAACTATCTCTACATGCGCGTTTCGTGATTACTGGGCATTGGGTCAGTTCATTATTGGCAGAGTTGTCACGGGCATTGGTACGGGCTTGAATACCTCTACCATTCCTGTTTGGCAATCCGAAATGTCTAAGGCAGAAAATAGAGGTTTGCTGGTTAATTTGGAGGGTTCTACAATTGCATTTGGTACCATGATTGCTTACTGGATTGATTTTGGGTTTTCTTACACAAACTCTTCTGTTCAATGGAGATTCCCTGTATCAATGCAGATTGTTTTCGCCCTCTTTCTCTTTGCTTTCATGATTAATTTACCTGAATCACCACGCTGGTTGATTTCCCAAAGTCGAACTGAAGAAGCTCGCTACTTGGTAGGAACGCTAGATGATGCAGACCCAAATGATGAGGAGGTTGTGACAGAAGTTGCCATGCTTCACGATGCTGTTAACAGGACTAAACACGAGAATCATTCTTTATCCAATCTGTTCTCTAGAGGTAAATCCCAAAACTTGCAGAGAGCTTTGATCGCTGCTTCCACCCAATTTTTCCAGCAATTCACTGGTTGTAATGCTGCTATATATTATTCTACTGTGTTATTCAACAAGACCATCAAGCTGGACTATAGGCTATCTATGATTATAGGTGGGGTGTTCTCAACGATCTATGCCCTCTCTACTATTGGATCGTTTTTCTTGATTGAAAAATTAGGTAGACGTAAGCTGTTTTTATTGGGTGCTACTGGCCAAGCTGTTTCATTTACAATCACATTTGCATGTTTGGTTAAGGATAATGAAGAGAATGCAAAGGGTGCTGCTGTTGGTTTGTTCTTGTTCATCACCTTTTTTGGTTTATCTTTGTTATCGTTACCATGGATATATCCGCCAGAAATTGCGTCTATGAAAGTTCGCGCATCAACCAATGCTTTTTCCACATGTACAAATTGGTTGTGTAACTTTGCAGTCGTCATGTTTACCCCAATATTTATCGAACAATCAGGGTGGGGCTGTTATTTATTCTTTGCTGTCATGAATTATCTGTACATTCCAGTTATCTTCTTTTTCTACCCTGAAACTGCTGGTAGAAGTTTGGAAGAAATCGACATCATCTTTGCCAAGGCTTACGAGGATGGCACTCAACCATGGAGAGTTGCCAATAACTTGCCCAAATTATCCTTGCAAGAAGTCGGTGATCACGGTAATGCCTTCGGTTCATATGACGAGGAATCGGAAAAGGATGATTTTGCTGAAGACAGGGTAGAAGACACTGATAACCAACTTAATGGTGATAGCTCTTCTAGTTTTTCAAACATAAAAAATGAAAACAACTCCTAAAAAGTAATCACAAATATTCCACCGGTTTACAATGCCTTTTTGTATCTTACTTGAAGGGGATTTTCAAATTCCATATTTGCGCCTTGTTGCGCCAATTTATATTCATAATTCTATACAAAAATAATGATATCATTCAGTCGTTCTGTGGTGTTTTGGAGGTTTAATTATTTTCATACCGCTCACATCGACAGATATGTCTATAAAGAAACGAAAACTTACAAAATTAATCAACTATATGGTGTTGATATATACTGATTTATGCATTTAGTTTTAATAGTATTGACTGTCCATTAATCGTAATGGCTAAAGGGGCAGAAACAATCTGTCCCAGTTTGACCATTTTCTAAGGTATTCACCGATCTGCCAATCTATCTAGCTCCGTAATGAATGTTGGCATTGCTGTGTCAATTGTTTATGGTGATATGAGCACCAATGCTTAATGCACACAGATCCGAAATAGTGCTGCTGACATTCCTGGACTTGAGAAGGTTAAAGGACAGATCACCGAATTTGGTAAGCGATTGGCTAAGTTGGTCATTCACAATGATGGAAGAGCGACCCGATTTGATACAGTCAATATCAAAAAGAGCTCTTTCAAGTTTTCTCAAACTCTATAATGGTGAAGTGTGCTTTTATAACGAAGGCTAATTTAGGAACGACTTCGGACACTGTTGATTGTATTCACCAATACAACTTGAAATCGTTAGACATCCGTAAGATCAACTTTGTTTTTGTTGCAATCGATGATTTACAACCTCATGTGTTAAAGCCTGTCATCATTGGAGTTTTTGAATCCAGTAATTATAAAAAGAAACTATATAAGTTTCGAAGGTGTTTGTGGATCCGGAAACAGGATCGAAGAAGCTAAAAATTTCGACCTACGGCCTGTTCCCGCCTGTATGTCAGCATCAATGATGATGATGGTCCAGATTCATTTTTCTCTCGCACTACAGAGCGTCATCACTAGTCCATTTCAAGAGCAGTATTTTACGGAAGAGAACGTTGTACACGGGTATAGATTTAATATTCATTGATAGAATTGAAACTAATTGATACTCAATAACGATACAAATTTTTTTGGAAATAATTACTTAGTCCTTCTTTTTTAGGCGATCTTGGTTGGTCGTTATAATAATCAGTCAAGCCTGCGGATCCAGTGACGCGGATTTGCGATATTGAAGTTCAAGAAGAATCCCCGAGGAATAGATAATTCGAAAGACACAAATGTGCCTTTCCTGCTTTTTTTAATGGGGTTTTTATGCGCTTGGCTCTCATGAGCTCTCTTTGATGTTGTAAGTACTGGTTATGGTTGTTTAATTGTGAATAAAGATATTATACAGAATGCAGAGGTTTGATATCTTTGCAATTTTGGCTAGATCAAGTCAATATAGGAAAAACGACGCGCTCTTTGTTTACCCGTTAAACTTTTTGAAAAACTATGCTCGATATAGCGAGTTTAGAATTGTTGACACATGGAATTCCAAATAAGTAGATACATATGACTACTAGCTTTATTCTCCATTGCCCGATAAACCTAGCAGAGCTCAATTGGTGAATATGTTTCTATTACCTAGAAGAGCTAGTTCAGCTTTATTGAAAACCCCAGGACTCTCTGCAAGATTCCCTTTGTTAATTAGAGGCATTTCAAACTCTTCCACTTCCCTCTCGCATACCTTGCCAAAAGAAGATGCTAGGGTATCGGTATCTCCTTCAAGACCAAAGAGGATTGTTGTCGCGATTACTGGCGCTACTGGTGTTGCTTTAGGAATCAGAATTCTTCAGATACTGAAGGCGTTGAGCGTCGAAACCCATTTGATAATATCAAAGTGGGGTGCTGCTACAATGAAGTATGAAACAGATTGGGAACCACATGACGTGGCAGCCTTGGCAACTAAGACATATTCTGTCCGGGACGTATCCGCATGTATTTCATCTGGATCTTTCCAACACGATGGTATGATTGTGGCGCCATGCTCAATGAAGTCCTTAGCTGCGATTAGAATCGGATTCACCGAGGATTTGATTACGAGAGCTGCTGATGTTTCAATTAAGGAGAACCGAAAGCTACTGCTGGTTACCCGAGAAACTCCTTTATCCACCATTCACCTTGAAAACATGCTTTCCCTAAGTAAGATTGGTGTTACGATTTTTCCCCCAGTTCCCGCATTCTATACAAGGCCTAAAAGTATGGACGACATATTGGAACAAAGTGCCGGTAGAATCCTGGATTGCTTTGGTATCCACTCTGATACTTTTCCTCGATGGGAAGGCATAAAGAGTAAGTAGTAAACCACTTTGGAAATTTTTTTTAAGTTGGTAAACTGCAGATAGAGCTGGTTCGTTACGTAACGAATCCATTTTATGTTTTAGACAATAACGTTAATAGTGAACCTTGAATAAGCGATCTGGCAACGTCATCCAAATGCGGAGTTTAGATATTTACCTACATATTTTTTCACTGGTACGAACGTTAGCAGCAGCATCATCTAATAGAATATTGCATTGGTTATACAATTCCAACCGATTCAATTGTTTTAGCAGCGTCCGGGGTTCTATCCAGTTTTGCAAAGGGGAAACTACCGTGTAAAATTATATTGTGTTCACGATACGAGCTTTGTAGAACGAAGGACGTAAGTTGGTTGCTATATCATGGTAATTTCTAACTTTACGCAGTACCCTCTACTATTGAGGTCTTAGACATAACCACTTTAAAAGAGGGATTCACACTGCATATTGCTATGAGTCAATTACAACCAGCTTTGAAATTTAGAGACTTTATTCAAGTGCTCAAGGATGAGGATGATCTAGTTGAAATCACTGAAGAGGTCGATTCAAATCTAGAGGTAGGTGCTATCATGAGAAAAGCGTATGAATCTCACTTACCAGCTCCACTATTTAGGAACGTTAAAGGCGCTTCGAAGGATCTTTTTAGCATTTTAGGTTGCCCAGCCGGCTTGAGAAGTAAAGAGAAAGGTGATCATGGCAGAATTGCTCATCATCTCGGGCTCGACCCAAAGACACCGATCAAAGAAATCATAGACTACTTGCTAGAATGTAAAGACAAGGAACCATTGCCTCCAAAGATAGTTTCTGTGTCATCTGCTCCTTGCAAGGAACACGTCCTCTCTGAAGGTGAAGTTCATTTAGATAGTCTTCCAGCACCATACTTGCATACTTCTGATGGTGGCAAGTATTTGCAAACGTATGGAATGTGGATTCTTCAAACTCCAGATAAGAAGTGGACTAATTGGTCCATTGCTAGAGGTATGGTTGTCGACGACAAGCATATCACAGGTCTGGTAATTAAACCACAACATATTAGACAAATTGCTGATGCTTGGGCAGCCATCGGTAAAGGAGATGAAATTCCATTTGCGCTATGTTTTGGTGTTCCTCCAGCAGCTATCTTAGTCAGTTCAATGCCAATTCCTGAAGGTGAATCTGAATCTGATTATATCGGTGCAATTTTGGGCGAGGCAGTGCCGGTAGTTAAGTGTGAAACCAACGACTTGTTGGTTCCTGCAACAAGCGAAATGGTTTTTGAGGGTACATTGTCCTTAAAGCAAACCCATATCGAAGGCCCATTCGGCGAAATGCATGGATACGTTTTTGAGGGACAGGCTCATCCGTGTCCAATGTATACTGTCAAAGCCATGACATACAGAGACAACGCCATTTTACCTGTATCAAACCCAGGTATCTGTACGGACGAAACTCATACTTTGATTGGTTCATTAGTGGCTACCGAAGCCAAGAAGCTTGCTATAGATTCTGGCTTACCAGTTCTCGACGCTTTTACTCCATACGAAGCTCAAGCTTTGTGGTTGGTTTTGAAGGTGGATTTGAAGAAGCTGCAAGCACTAAAGACTACACCCGAGGAGTTCTGCAAGAAGGTTGGTGAAATATTTTTTAGATCGAAAGTTGGATTCATCATCCATGAGATAGTTCTAGTCGCAGAAGATATCGACATATTCAATTTCAAGGAGGTTTTCTGGGCTTATGTTACCAGACATACCCCTGTTGCAGACCAGATGACTTTCGATGACGTCACCTCTTTCCCTTTGGCTCCCTTTGTTTCCCAGTCACCTAGAAGTAAGACTATGAAAGGTGGGAAGTGTGTTACGAACTGCATTTTTAGACAGCAATATGAGCGCGATTTTGAATACGTCACTTGTAATTTTGAAAAGGGGTATTCGAAGGAATTAGTTGATAAAGTTAACGAAAATTGGAAGACGTATGGCTACAAGTGATTGTTAACAGTTCTTTGAAAAGGTTCGTTCAGCGTATTTGTTCTCAAATTAATGACTTACATATTTTATAAACTTTACAGCATAGGTGTGTCGAATATTGRACAAAAAATGTTGTCAACTAAATAGACATTAAGAGGGAATCATGGTAGGAAACTATTACAAGAAGAGCAGGAATGAACGTTCAGGAAGCAACCGTTCGTTCGGTGTAAAACGTTGTTGAAATATGTCAAACTCATCCAAAAAAGCTCATTTGAACATAATGTTTGAAAAAGTATCGAAGGATCTTAAGATGTTGCATTGGACAGTAATTTCTGAGTTATATGTAGTGTGTGGGTGTACAACTCAGGAGATATGTTCAGCCGCACTTGAGAGCACATAAGATGAGCGGCTAACTAAGCGATAACAGGAAAGAACAGGTGAAATGACAGCGCTCCGAGGCATAGCGAATGAAAAATCTATCGCAATTATTGACCCTTTCACCAAATATGTATGAAAAAGGCTTGGTAGTCATAAGCTATTCGATATTAAGCGGGCTATTGTGTTTGGGAAATATTATATTGTAATACAAGAACGCACATAAAGGTATGAAGATACTTTCGTGAGGAAGAATCGATGAGTCTACGCTTAAAATCTTTCACAATGTTTTCTTTTTTAGATGATATCATCCCGACAGCTGTCAAAGAAGCCCCTGGTGCTATTATTTTTTCTGAGCAAGACAGGTTTCTCGGCCGACAGCTTTGCTGATATTACACTATTCTTTGTAATTAAGAAATTTTAAATTGACCATAAAAGTCCACGCAGATCCGAAGAAAAAACAAAGGCAAGTTTTGATAGACATAAAGCATTGACAAAAGGTTCAACGTTTCTGTGAAGTAAAAAACATTTCTCTCTGCCCTTTGAGTAAATTCATCAAACATTAAACTGTGCTATATATGGTAAATACTACCGAAGAATATTGAAAAGAGAAAAAGTTAAAAAAAATTCGCTAATGACAATCATAAAGACTTTTTTTCCTGACCATAGGCTCTTGTGGCGTAGGTACCGTTCTGAACAATAACATCCTGAGGACGGTAGTCAAATTTCTTGGAAAAGTAGCTGTTCAAAATGTTTTTTACACCTTGAGCATATCTCTTTTGAGCATCCAGAGAGGTACCGCTAATATGAACAGTCATCGCATTTCCTACATGGTCCTTATTATCCATAGATCTCCAAGGATGGTTTTTTGGTGCTGGTTGCTTATCCCAGACATCACCGCCGTAGCCTGCCAATTTTCCAGATCTGACTGCTTCCGCGACATCTTCGGCGACACAAATGGCACCCCTAGCGGTGTTAACCAAGTAAGCCCCATTCTTCATGTGAGAAATGAGCTGCTTGTTGAACAAACCCTTTGAATCTTTATGCAAAGGGCAGTTTATGGTAACGACATCCGACTGGGCAAGCATGTCCTCCACTTTTTCCACTCTTTGGACAATGTTGCCTCTACCATTAAAAAGTTCACTGGCCGCGTTCAATCTATTGACCGCTTCGGTAGGTAACTCCTGATAGTCATAGTACAGTAGCTTCTTAGGATTGAAAGCAACCAATCTTTCGAGAACTCTGTAACCAATTCTGCCTGCACCAACTGTTGAGATAACTTTGTCTTCCAAGTCATATACGTTTTTGGCTACACCAGCGATATCCCACTCACCATCAATCGCCTGTTGGTGACCACCATTGTAGTTTCTTATCAAAACTAAGATCGTGGCCAGAACGTGTTCTGCGACGGAGACAACATTGGAACCAGTGACTTCGGTGACCGTGATTTTTCTTTCATTGGCAGCTTCCAAATCGACATGATCAGATCCAACACCAGCGGTAATACAAAGCTTTAAGTTAGGTGCCTCGGCAATCCTGTTTCTCGAGATGTACGCTGGGAAGAAAGGCGTTGTAATGACAATTTCGGCATCTTTTAATTCTTTGTCTACCGTTGAAGTTGGCTCAGGGTCCTTGTCAGTGGTGGCGACCAATTYGTATCCCTGCTCTTCGATGAATTTTCTAACGCCAAGTTCGTTTTCAATACATCCCAATAGTTTTTCTTGCTCTTGAGCGTGTTTACCACCTTCGTAAAGAACTAACAAAACTTTTCCCTTTGACATTTTAATTTAGTTAATTTTGATCTGATTATAAATTGATGCTGTGTTAAACAGTGTTTTTTTTATGACCGCCGTTTTAGATAAATGAGTAAGTAACAATAACAAAAAATAAACAGAGAATAAACAAGTTATGCTATTGAGGACCTGGCGTTCTCTTATATACAAGTTTGCCGATTGACAAGATAGATTGGTTTCTCCAATCTCAGTTCATTAGCGGAAGTCTAAAAACGGTATCTTCCGCCTAGCGTTAACATGCATTACTGCTATAATGAAACTGGCTCGGAGTTCAACTGTCGGTACTTTCCTAGTGAGGATATGCCCGATCACAAATAGGGATATAAGCCGTGCTACGGAAAATCGGCTTTTTTGTCTGGGGAACAATTCAAAAAACAGCGAAAAGCCATAGAGAACTGGAATTGGGGCTAAATCTTTTGAAAGTCTATTCCCAGATGGCAAAAACGGGGTACCGCGTACGTAAAATTCTATCGAATAATGGGTAGCTCATGTTTAGGTTATCAAGTGTGGTAGAAAGTGGTTAGGTAGTTGGAGAGGCGATGGCAGAGCGACGGTGTGATGTCCGGAGGGTTCCAAAAACTCATGCAATTCTTGAGATGCTCCTGTTCCACTCCAGAATTAGGTCTTATACGAACAAGGTGGGCTTTACACCCCTTCTTCAAAGTTGTCGAATCATTTTCTTAATCTAGGTTATCATGCATTATTTGTTTTCAACTAATTTCAAAAAAGTGGTTAAACACACATTTTCAGCTGATTCATGTTATTTTTGATATGAAGGAAGAGAGAGGAGAATAGTAAGTATTGGATAACTGCCACTACCGTCTAAAAACTTTCTACACTCTTTCTATCTACCCGAAGTAGAATGTGTCTGTAATTGTTCAAATCGTTTTTTGAAATCAGTCTTACTGTGCGATGCCCGTAGGGTGTATAAATGAACATACGCTTCAATATGTCGCATCTTAACTCGTGTTTTAATTTTTCTTCCGACCATGCGTATATTGCTTCATAAAAAGGTGTGATCTCTTTTTATGAATGGCGCTATTTTAAAAGATGCGTAGTATGGCAAGTATCGAAACCATTACAGAATGTTGAGATTTGGCTTCTTAACCTTTACGATGGCGACTCCTTTTAAAAAGTCAATTTATGCGAGTGGTAATGCAGATTCAAGATTCATACTTTTCGTACCCGTTAGCAGTAGTGTATAGAACTATGCCCTAGATGATTGGTTTTCACCTTTTGAATTCAAATGTGCATAAGAAAGAATAATCCATTGAGAGAATTCTAGGAACTCTCGCAATTTACGCCTTCGAGATTAATTGATCAAAATTACGAACAGGGCTTGTTCTCTTCACAGTGCTGATACACTGGAATATGCAATTTTCTTGGCGCTATGAAAAAAAGTTTCCGCCTCGTACAATGCGTCATACTCTAAAAAAACTGGCGATAACTTACGTAAAAATGACCGGGGTGCAAATTTGCCAAGAAAAAAATGGAAAAAAGTGAACTCCCTTTGCTTTTAAAGAGATAGAAAATAGGAAGAAAATTATACGCGGGCTTAACGCAAATCTTAAGCTTCGAACCTTGAAGAACCAATTCTTCACGGATTAGTTAATAACATGAAATCCAATCGTCGGGGCGTATCAATCGTCGTGGGTGTACTGCTGATTGTGGGTTTTGGCTTCTATTGGAGAATATTTGGATTTTATAGCATAACGCCAATTGAGCTTTCACCTCATGAATCTGCCATGAACGTTGCTCATGTACCTGCTATACAATGGGACAATTATCATGAGTTTGTTAGGGACATAGATTTCGATAACAGTACTGCCATTTTCAACTCCATTCGTGCTGCTTTGAGGCAGTCTCCATCAGATATCCACCCCGTCGGTGTAACTTATTTCCCTGCCGTGATTACCAAGGGAACTCTGATGTACCACGCCGGACCAAAGATACCAACTACTTTTGAGTGGTTGGCTATGGACCATGAATTTAGCTACAGTTTTGGTTTGAGAGCCCCGTCCTATGGAAGAAAATCTTTGGAGAGAATGCATGGAGGGCCTGGCAAAGGTCCACATGGGAAGCCTGGCAAGGGCGCACCTGGAGGTCTTGATAATGACACGTATGGTGACCCTCCAAAAGGGGGAGGGGACAAACCCGGTTCGACTACGCAAAAAATGCTTACTTTTAGAGCAGCAAGAGACCTGAACAAATTCCTCTACCTTGATGGAGCTTCTGCTGCGAAAACCGACTCAGGTGAAATGGACACGCAGCTCATGTTGTCTAATGTTATTAAGGAGAAATTGAACCTTTCAGATGATGGTGAAAATGAACGAATGGTTGAACGACTCTATGCATCTAGAATATGCAAGTGGGGGAAACCATTTGGACTAGATGGAATTATCAGAGTAGAGGTCGGCTTTGAAGTGATTCTGTGTGATTTCTCAGCTGATAATGTAGAGCTTGTCTCTATGCTTGACATGGTTTATCCGAATGAGTATCTAGGTTTGCCATCACCAACTATCATATCAAAGGAAGGAGGTTGGCCCATAGATGAGAGCGGAAAATTGGTTGAAAGTCAACTAACGGAAGACCAAAAAGCGATTCTTGACAGAGAAGATGGTTGGGAGCAAGTTCTTTCTAACTTCAATGCTGTTAAGGGCTTCAATTGGTTAAGAGCAGGTGCAACACACGATAAAGGGGAGCATCGAATTCACCTTGACTACAGGCACTTAGTGAGTGGCATAAACAGGACTTACATCAATCCAGATCCTAACAACAGAAGATTACTCAACGATGGAATGCCATGGGAAAAGCAATTAGAAATGGTCGATGACCTCGAGAGGGCTTTGGAAGTGGGTTTTGATGCCTCCCAAAGTATGGATTGGCAGTTGGCATTGGATGAACTTGTTAATAAGTTTGCGCCATTACTAAAATCTGTCAGTAATATCCTAAATACCAATGAAGATATTAGCGAGTTGGTTGCCATCAATACAACAGCACTTACCTTAAACTTTTGTCTCAGATTTGAGGCTGCAAGTAATAATAGTGATCAATTCGGTAGTGGAAGGGACTCTGCTGTCTACCAATACGTGAGTCCATATCAAGACTTGGTAACTGATGCCGACTTTCTGGTCTGGTCATCCACTGTTAATGTTGTCAGAAAAATTGTTGATGTTATCTATCAAGTTAATGATTTACTGGTACCCGAGGTTCATTCTTATATGAAAGATAATAGAACCTCTAATGATGTGGCCAAGCATGTTAAAATTGCTCGCTCCGCTGTTGATGGCTTGATAGAATCTCTAGGGTGGATTGAGCTAAATTACCGTTGCGAGAGGCAATGTGATTGGGATGAAGTTTGCTATACGCCTTCGTGGGGCCCATCCCCAATGGGCATGGCTAACCCAGGTTCCCAGAATGAGGGATTTGGAACACACTTTGATGAATCGCGCCAGAGATTGGTCATCAACAATGAACTGCAATGCATTAGCGTAAGCTACTTGCTAGCAAATGGTAATCGTTGACCATGGCAAGTTGCGTCATATTTTTTTATCTGGGGTAGTATTACGTGTTCTTTATAAAGTTGTAAACACCCTTAAGAGCGAATATGACTTTTAGGAGCGTTTTGTGCGGATCGCGTTTGTGCAGTCTGCAGGCCGAGTTTTAATATTGTGCAGAAGGTGATTTCCAACGCCATTTGAGAACGGGTAATGAAAAGTCAAAATAGTCACATGACTGTCACATGATCATTTCGAAGCGCGCTGCTCGAGAAAAATGTTCAGCCGCACTTGGAAGGCACGTTGGCTGGGCGGCTAAGTAGGCCGTGATATTAGAAACGGTAGACATAGAAATGAAAACGCCAAAGCGAATGTTTGAAAAATTTGTTGCAGTTATCGAGAGCAACATTTAACCATTGACACTACGAGGAATGCATACTCTACATTTTGCGGTCAAGAGAGGCAGAAGAAAAGCGCCGGCTGCTTGCTCAAGGATGGAGATGAGGTAGAAAGGGCCCTTCACCATGCATTTGAGGACTATACTGGACACGAGTACCTCGATATATGATTAGAAAAATTCCCCTGAATTATTTTTTGTTGTGCTTAAAGATGTGTATACAAACACTGATCTGGAGATTATTGTGGAATATGAATGTTTTTTGCCTGGGGTTTTCATGAAAAGATTATGAATCCCTAGTTACACCTATCAAAGCAGCTAAACAAAATAAACTTGAGTTCTGGCCTCATCGCAATTTTTTCATTACAAAATTAAGTAGGTCTGAAAATTTAAAAGCTCTGAAAATAGGCCTCGCATTAGGGTTCAAACGTTTAGCGTAAGAGATATCTATGATCCGTTTACAAATATATTTTCTTCGCAACGTGAAGGTACACAGCTTTAAAGTAAAAATCTCGACCGTTTGACAATGGTCGGGATACAAAAATGCTGTGGTGGTTTTGATGACAGCACATTAAAATATAGGTACCCTGCAGAATAGCAGATAATCCGGGCTATTTTGGTGTGCCAAAATTCTTGTACGTCAAGATAATGGTGGAGATATTTGCCATGTTAAACGTCATATTTAGATGATTTTAACTCCGTTCTTTTACCGATTGTGCGTACAAATTGGTTAATAAACGGAAATAATTATTAAGCCGGTTGAATGCATTGTCGAGTAACAAAATAAAAAGCGATCATTGTTCTGTAGTAAAAACATCCATAGATCTTATATTATATAAAGATAGAAAATACATGTTTTACATTTAGAAGAAGAAATATGTGTGAAATTATTTACTTATTTTTCTAAATGAGAACCATTAGAACTTGGTGATATTCCATTTTTCTTTAGCCAGTTAATAGTACGCATGGAGAAGTTACTAAAAGCTCTTCTCCCAGCTTTGGAAATCCACAAAAGAAAGTTAACAATTCCTTCAAATCCGGCTGTCTCACTAAAATCAAAATATGCTTCTAATAGAACTGTATTAAACAACTTACGATCCATTAACGTCGGCCAAAGCATAAAATTTACTATCACGTCAGTTGGGTATCTATATTCTCAAAGTAAAGACTAACTCTATAATATTCAAATTTGGCCGGTATTCATATTTTTATTTTACAATGAGAATCAGCTATCATCAATCGATATCACTATACCAGAGTGAGTTTATTATCTGTTTTATTAGAAAATTACCAAATCGAATGTTTAAAGAAGACATGAATTAAGGTATCTGCGAACAAGAGTCAAACTGTCATCCACTTTGGATAAATTTGAAACGTAAGGTTTGATAATGTAATGGGATAATGAACAATGACAAATATAATGACGAAACAAATATGTAAAAATATTGAGTAGAATTATCGGTTCATTTTTAAGGGTTCCTATAATCTCAAGAAAAAAATTTTTTTTCTAGTACAACCATTATTCATAAAACAATCACGTTTATCATAAATCAAATTTGAAAAATTTCAGAAATTCTCGCCATAATCAAAACTGAATAATAATTTGAATATATCGATTTGAAATTTATGTAAGCTACTAAAATCAGATATCATAATGTCTATCTACATGAATAATAGCCTCTATGCCAAAATATTAACGATATATTCTCATTCTCGATCACCACAAGCCGTCTTTGCACATTGAGAACCATCTTTGTTGTCATTACAGAAGCCATGCCCCCCCATATGTATTAAATACAATTCACCGTGGACAGCATTCCTTCTTCTATATCAGGGTAATCCCATATATGCTCTGGGTCAGGATTATCAGTTACCGGCCACCCCATATGGCCCAGTATATTGTCCAAATCACTACTTCTACAGGAGGAAGTGGTAGGTTAAGACGTCGCAGGGGAAGGGACCTTCGGGAGAAAGTTTCTTTGTATCCTGCACGCTTGCAATTTTTTCCTACGAATATATCATCCCCCAAGTAATGGGATACGCGGAGGCTTGAACGTGAGATATATGGGTATAAGAATAGATACCCCAAGTAGTGGCTGAGAAAAATACCTACCATCTACAGTAATTGTTACAGGAACTGTCCAAAAAAATACATTAGCCCAACCACATCCACTAAGCTCGGTTATGGTGGCCATTCTTTAATGTGTATCGCGTAGCTGCAAGTCTCACGTATGAAAAAGAGGTTTTCTAAGAAAATTTTGTTGAGAAGCCGTTTCATTATGAACTATTCATATCATGATGTAACCCTACAAGACATATTTTCTACAGTTTTGCTGTTAAATAGTAGTGTTTTCTTTGAAGTATAGGTTTTGCATACTCGTTGCTGTATTTCCGCTCAAGAAATTCTTGCGTTATGTTAATAGAATCTAACAAATATATCTATGCCTCTTTCAAATTCTCAAAAGGAGGAATCGTGAGTGGTGCTGTTTGGGGTGATTCCAAGAATGTATGGGAGAAGTAACCAACATGATGATAGTTTAAAGTATTTATGCCACTTAACGTGTTAAACTACATATTAAAAAAAAAATGGGACAATAGGACGACATTTTTAGTTCCCCAGTTCCCTACGTTTGCAAGATTTAGGAAATGGTACAGTTTTCAAAAGCTGCGCCGGGTAATCAGGATAGGTGTACAAAAAAAGCACCAAAAAGGGGCCTTTTCAAAAGAAGTGGGCCCATGATACCCGGACCTATTGTTCTCAGAGGAAACGACCTAGAATACCCGGCTGGGGTGCGTTTCCTGGATCTGGAATTTCACCTTGGCATTAGTAGAAGGCCCTGCATATAATATATTACTGCGAAGCAGCAAAACACCCAGTATCTAAAATATGAAAAAAAAAAAAAATAACGACAACTGCAGGATTTGAACCTGCGCGGGCAGAGCCCAAAAGATTTCTAATCTTTCGCCTTAACCACTCGGCCAAGTTGCCTGCTATTATGAAATATCTAGGTTTGAATTGGCGCCAGCCCTATGATTTACACGTTTATACAAGCTACGGGAACTTTCACATTTTTATGAGTGAACGGGACGAGTTGAAGATTTAACGGGCGTGGAGAGCGCGTTGTACAGCTTCTTGCACAAGCCGAAATTGTTTTCTACCGACGCATTTTCAAGGCTTCTTTCAGCATATGATCACATCGGAAGGCGCTGCCCGAGAAAAAACGTTCAGCCGCATTTGAAGCCACGCCAGCTAYGCGGTCAAATAGGTAGTAATCGTAGGAGACGCCATAAGATGAGCGAGGAGGTAGACAGTGGGTATGATGTCTGTGAGGCGGTCCTTTTGGTCTTGGAGTATAAGTGCATGGTATATCATGGCTTAGGTGTATTTATGCAGCATTCTGTGTGTATGTGATTATCAAGTGTAGAAGTATATAGATGATTAATGAAAAGTGAGAAAATGGGGTAAAATATAAAATATTTGATGCATTATTGGAGGTGTGCTAAAGCGAGGTTATATTATATATATGGTAGTAATGATTTGGTGTGGTAACACGGTTCGTAAAAGAATCTGATGATATATGAAAACGATTGAGAGAAAGGATAAGAGGAGAGGTTATGACGGGTGGAGGGTTGAGTAGCACGTTAATGATATTTTAGTGTCCGTATGAGCGTGCGATTTAATATATTATGATATAATATGGGATTAGTCAGTACTGGGTATATAATATAGCATTTGTACAAGTCTTGTGGTGTTTGTATTATGATATGGCAGTGACGAATGTTAGAGTGTTGCGATGATTAGTGTGTATTATATTTAACGTCCGTGTGAGTATGTGCGTGTATTATTCTATGATAGTTGGGGTAGTATAGAGTATATGGGGAGTGATGGTGATATGGTATGGGGATATTATGGGCAGAGATATTCATATTCTAGTCGAGTCTGTATCAGTATGTGATGGCAATGTATAGAGAATGGTCAGGGTATTGTAGTGTGGTGGTAATAACCATTTAAATTGTATGGTGATCTTTGGGATTCCATTGTTTCTTAATGTTATAATACTATGTATATAGATTATACTAGATATTCTCCTCATGGATTTAGGAATCCACAGAAAGGAATCAATGATTTTGCATAATGTTATAAATGATTCTGTTCCTCTTTTTATATGTTGTCATTCATTGATCCTATTACAATATCAATCCTTGCGCTTCAGCTTCCATTARTTTCGACGACACTTTGAATCTTAACTTACTGGTCTTGTAGTTTATGTCATCTTTTAACACCGTATATAATAGTAATAGATGGACAATAGTTGAATCTTGTTCCAACAGTTAGGGTACTTATTTCTAATCTACTACTATTACTTTTGATAGCAATCAGAAAAAAAGTACTCAGTTGGTCTTACTTATCCTAAACCAAATCTGCAACTAGGTTACATGACACACAAACAAGTTGGATTATAACGATATAATTTTCGGTACATCTAAAAATTGTGATGAGACATACACTATCCATTCTCCGTCATACCAATCACAAGGGTAAGGACACTGACAGCCTTCTATCCCTTTGAAAGCCAAACGGTTGTACTCAAAAGGACTTTTTTATGTCGTAGAAGAGATTTTCGTCTTGCTGGTGGATTTGCTGGTGCCCTTACTTTGAAGTATGCTTTCACATGTCTTGTATTCTTTTGTTTCCTTGCAGATAACACGGGCTACACGTTTTACCGAAAAAACGATAAAAAAAGAAAAAAAAAAGCTCTACATTGTCCAGCAAATGTATGCACATTCATGCGCGTCACTACTGCTTGTCCCGACTGTAAGTACTAAATTTTTATTCTGTTAATAATACCTACATTAAAAATAGATATTTTTCAATATATCGATACTAGGGGACTCGTACATATATTGCTGTAAGATCATCACGCGACATGCCAACTCAATACTATTTAACTCTCGTCTTAATATGGCATCTCTAATTCTACTGAAGCTTATACTATAAAACGATAAAATGAAACTTTGTGCTACTCGTCCTCTGTATTATTTTTTGGAATGATTAATCTCTTATTGGATGAAAAAATGCAAAAGATAAACCCTAATGCATAAAATCCTAGATCCATCCAAAATACATTCTTAATAGAGTCACTTAAAGTATTCGCAATGGCTGAATGAGAACCGTCAAAATTATGGAGACGATAYAAAATCATGCTATCCACAGTTTCTCCTACATATGGCTCTAGATGAGCTTGTGACACTTTGTYGTGAAGGGAAGCGGAAAAAACAGTAGTTGAAAGCACACCGCCAAGAGTTGTACCTAAMGATTTCATAAATGTGTTGAAAGCCGTTATTTCAATAAAGTCCATAGCAGCTTCTGGACGGTCTTTATTWATTTGAAGTTGCGCACTCATAAGCGATGCTTGCAAAGCAAACCCGAGAGAAAACCCTGGTAATAATAAAACACCAATTTGAGTCGAGCTCGTTGAATTATTACTCATCAGTGTCATAAGCCCCGCCCCAATTACACCAAGAAAGCCTCCAAATGTTAGGAGTGGTTTGACCAAACCAAATTTTTTTGTAATCACACCACTTGCAATTGCTGCAATAACGTTRGTGATAACAATCGGTATTAAGTGAA
Source organism: Saccharomyces eubayanus (assembly GCF_001298625.1). NCBI lineage: Eukaryota > Fungi > Ascomycota > Saccharomycetes > Saccharomycetales > Saccharomycetaceae > Saccharomyces > Saccharomyces eubayanus. The sequence continues at coordinate 949,070 of NC_030972.1, forward strand.
GACCCGCTTTCCATGCACTTGATGCAAATATGAGCTGGAAAAAYTGGACAGAATATATCATTTGTCCATTATAKCCAATGCATAACAGAAATGTTACCATATTAACTATTATGACTGCTGGAGCTGCAACTAGTCGTTTCAAAAAGAGAGGCCTATATGACATGTTATCAGGCTGAGGGTTAAATTTGTGGAAAATGAAAAAATCATATATCAGAGAAAAGATAGAAAGCAAGATACCCAAAACCAGATAGACGATGACTTGGCCTGAACTCCAACTATATTTGTTACCACCAAATGTTAACCCCAATAGGAAAAGAACCAGTCCGGCAGAGCTAAGAGCAAATCCAAAAAAGTCGAATTTGAAAATTATACCGTTCACAACTCCTTTGAAACCCATTTTCTTCTTCAACTTGCTAAAATCAAAATTTGATATCATTTTCACAATATTCTTAGTTTGTTGAAGTATGCCACYACTGTTGACCTTATACGTAAGTAAAAACATGATGATCGCAAGACCACCAATGGGCAGGTTGATATAGAAGCACCATCTCCAGGTAACATGAGTTGTAAAGGCTCCCCCGATGATAGGACCAACAATGGCTGCGACAGCAAATGCACAGCTTAAAATGGAGATTACCAGTGGTCTAGATCTTTCATTAACCATTGTACAGCCAATAACAAAACAAAGCGTTTGAAGTCCACTCCCACCAACACCCGCAACGACTCTACCTACAATCAGCATATTCATGGAATCTGCAAGAGCTGCAACCAAAGACCCAGCTTCAAAAATAAGTATTGCCAAAACAAGACTATACTGGAATCCAATTATTGAGGCAAATCTTCCCCAAAGCAGACTCAAAATGGCATTAGGTAAACTGTACCCTGTAACAAGCCATCCAGTCTTGGAGTAGTTTCCAAATTGCTCAGCAACTACGTCAATAATAGTTCCCACTATCAAAATATCCAGTGCCGTTATGAAAAGTACTAGAGTCAACGAAGCCAAGCAGAGATATAGCGAAATCCCTGTCATGAAATTAGTACTATTTGTCTTTACGACTGGGCTTGAATCGCGCGATTCTGTTGTTGACATTTTTGAAGAGTCCTTCACTTCTACCATACCTAAAGCTCTTTTGACAAAAAACGTTAGTATGTCTAGCTAGCTGTACATGGTATGAAAGTCACAGAAAAAATGAATACATAGAGAGAATAAATAAATTCGATGAAAATACAGGCCTATATATTTACTTAATTGGTGTCATCCTTTGTATACTGTCTTGAAAAAAAACTTCTAAAAGAAAATAAGATAGCGGTATCTTGAAGCCGTATGCTAAACCTGTATTTGCTGGGGTGTTATTAGGTAAGCGTACATAAAGTTGCGGCTGCTCTACAGAGCAACAGGGTGTAGTTATGCAATTAATAATACGTAAATTTGTTTAGGCATTGTTTAAAAAAAAAAAAAATCACTCTGCAGTAACCTGGAGGGTACATTATTATTATTGTTGTTTTTTTCTTTTTATTGCTTTTCTTTTTATGCTTCTTTTTATAGACCGAAATGACGTGACACCACTTTTCACCYGCCGCTTTTTCTGTGAGCATTCAGTCACTCCACACAAACTTTATACTTCTTATTTGTATCGTACCAAAAAAGCAACTARAATAATTCTTCTGTAGAAACTTACACACACTTTTTCAGGTGCAYGCATGATAACTATTCCAATTTCACACACTCGTTATGTGCAAAGGAGATTATTTTCCGTACGATTAACCAAAATTGAGGTCGAGGTTGAAGGACAGTAAAACGTCCAAAACTTACAGTATCATGATAAAAAAAAACCTGGTTAATATTTGGATTAGCGTTTCACCCTCATGGTTAGAAGATTTGGGATGGATTCTAGATAACAGAGTATAATATATAGTAACAAAAAAACCTGTATAATAATAATGACGATAATGCATATAGTGCGTTRAAAAAATACACGATTGAGAAATGGAAACAAAATACAATAAATCGATACTAGCYACACTTTGATAGGAAWKAAAAATAGCAATGTATTACGACAAGAAAAACCTGCTGTTGATAAAATTAGTGTTGTGCCAAAAAACAGCCTCCCTGAAAGTGACACAATTTCGGTAAATTTCAATATGTCCAAGCTCAAAGAAAATGAACTTATATCTTCGCAGTTCAATAATATAATACTCTAGAATACTAATCTTAAGTGCCGCCTTCTTGTGYGGGTTTGGCTATAGTTTGGATGCGACACTTCGGTCTAAATACACGAGATATGCTACTAACTCATATGGGGAACACTCTTYATTACCAACTATTCAAGTCATAAATGCTGTCGTTAGTGTGGGATCCCAGATTATATTTTCTAGACTATCTGACTATTTCGGAAGAATAGAACTACTTCTGGTAGCAATCATTTTCTATGCAACAGGGACAATAGTTCAATCACAAGCTTACTCGGTAAGCATATATGCAGCGGGTGCAGTATTTTATCATTGTGGATACGTGGGTGTTAGATTACTCCTGAATCTTGTAATGTCTGATTTKCCACCTTGAAGTGGAGAATATTCTACCAGTATGCTCCATATTGGTCCAATATCATAATACCATGGGYTGATACAATTTAACGTGTAGCTGTGTTGGAGTGAGGCTATGTTATATATATGATAGTACTGATGTGATGTAATAGTGTGAGGGGAGAGGTTAAGATGGATAGAGGGATGAGTATCACGGTGATGGAAGGTGATGTAGTTATTGTAACGTCSGTGTGAGTATGCCGATTCAATATTTAATGTGTAGCTGTGTTAGAGTGGGGTTGTGATATATATAAGCATCCGTGTGATTATGCGATTTGATAATTATATTATAAATATGGAGAGTGGTAAGACGGTATGAAAAGAAGGAAGGCAGAATGCAGAAAGTTCTAGTAGAGTTKTAGTGATGATGTGTTGATATCTGGTRAGATACGTGCATTTTATATCATAAGATTGGTAGAGTAATGCTGTGATGGTATTGAGTAATTAGATGGCAGATGATATTTTGATATTTTGATATTTTGATATTTTGATATGATTTTATGCAAATATTCAGAGTGGTTGAGATGGTGGTAAATATTTGAAAGAGTAGTGGCCTGTCTCGATAATATGGCAAAAATGGAAGTATATTCTAGGAGAGGTATGTGGTATTGTAATATAAGGATAGGAAGACGGRAAGGGGGATAGTCACTGAGATAAATGGTTGTATAGGTAGCGGGATATGTGGTAGTTTTATATTTAGCATCCGTTGGAGTATGCGGGTGTATTATGATTAGARTGATCAAGGTAATATAGAATGAAGATAAGTGACAGGTATATGGTGTTATAATATCATGGTTATTAATGKAGAGATGTTGGTGATATTAAGAGTGGTCTATGAATAGTATTATATTGCGAGAGTGGTGGTCTATGTATTATAATATTCAATTGAGGGTATTCAAAGTGGTGGCATGGTAGTATAATATTATGGTTATTAAGGTAGCAGATGTTGATTAAGATAATGTGGCTAGGGTATACAGAGAAGAATGGCGGTTATAGTAATATAATATGTGATATTATAATATGGCAGTGAAGGTATTATATTTAGTGTCCGTAGGAGCATGTGACGGTAATATAATATATAGAGAGTGATGGTATTGTGTATTAGAATATATGARGAGAGTGATGGAATATGGTATGTCATAGAACGAGAGGGTATTGTGATATTATTATAGGGGAGGTATGGAGAGAGATGGTATTATGTATCAGGATATGTGGTGGTATAATACATGGTATAATGATATATAAAGAGCGATGAGTGATGGTATATGATATACAGAAAGTGATGGTGTTATATATGCRRTATATAGTATGGTCYGTCACGATAATTTATTTRGCGTCCGTATGATTATGTCRTATTATTATCATATAAAGAGAGTRATTGGTGRCGGTAATTATATATGGTATGGGATATGATATTTTCTTGAGAYTGGTCAGGATAATGAAGTATGCTATGGRGTATTGAAAGTGRTGGTATGGGAGATATGKAGAGAGATGTGTGAAGAGAGATGGTATTATGATAATATTAAAATGAGGTATGGTATGTGATGTTTAGTGAGTGATGGTATAGGGTACTATTATATCGTAATATATYGATAATGGTATAATATTCTATTGGAAGTGGTCAGGGTGATAAATTATGGTATGTATAGAGTGATGGTATTATGTATCAAGATATGTGGCGATAGGGTGTGGTGATAGGGTGTAGTGAAGGTATATAGTATTCGATGGTGTGAGTGCAAATGTGAGAATATTGCGATGTTTAAAGCGGATATATGATGTAGAGAGTCGTATTTAGTGGGGGGCAGAGTTTGGTGGCCGGKTGATGGATCAAATGTGAAAATGTCCTGGGTGTTAAGTGCTGAGGTTCGTGCCGTATATGGTGATAATGTGGTGGTATAGTGAGTGATGGGGTTAAGTGCGATGATAGATGGTCAGGTGGTATTGGAGGTGGATGAGATAAGTATAAACGATAATTGAAGTGTTGGTAAGAATTAATGATTTATAGTTGGGTATGGATATTAGGTAAAAGGATA
>NC_030973.1:0-21739 GCF_001298625.1 Saccharomyces eubayanus
TCCAATACTCTCACTTAATCATCACTATCCACGGCCCTTACCTCCCCATCTCACGCCCGCCACTACTCCTCTACATACCACCTAACTACTACCGCTACCCTCCACATATTATACCATACCGACATATATACATCTTTACCCTGATCTACTATCAATACCATATATCATTACCCTACCTCAATACCATATACCATCACTCTCTCTACCCCATACCATATATCATGATACCATTACTCTCTATATACCATATACCATCACTCTACCCATAATACCATATATCATGATACCATTACTCTCTATATACCATATACCATCACTCTACCCATAATACCATATATCATTACTTTCTATATTCCATACCATACATCTTTACCCTGATCTACTATCAATATAACATACCATCACTCTCTATATCCCATATATCATTACTTTCTATATTCCATACCATACATCTTTACCCTGATCCACTATCAATATCATATACCATATACCATATATCATTACCCTACTATCAATATCATATACCATCACTCTCTATATCCCATACCATATACCATTACCCTACAGATAATACCATATCCCATACCATATATCATCACTCTCTATATACCATTACCCTACCTCAATATCCATATACCCTAACCACCACTCTCCCCATCATATCTCTACTCTCCAATCATCCAAACATAAACAATTGAACATGAACATGACCATTCAAACATAAACAAATATACATATCCATTGAATTGTAAACAAATGAACGTATCCATTGAAACATAAACAAATATACATAACCACACCCCTCCATAATACCATATACTATAATACCATATACCATACTTTATGCCATACTATATATCTAATACTATTACCACTATATATCTCAATAGCACATACGATAATATCTCAACTTTTCTTGATATATCACATACCATATATACTATCATATACTGTCTCTCTATATATTCCAACACTACGGTATACCACATATCATAATACCACACCACACCACCACTTTCTTAATAATATCTGTAAACTATATTTCCCTGACTACTCCTATTATATTGAATTCGTACATTTCAACGAACGCTAAAAGAATATATCTCATTTTTTACATTTTACTCTACTTTTTCACTTTTCATCAAATATATATACTTCTAATAATCATATATAACGAACACTACATAACTACACCTAAACCATAATTTTCCATGCTCTTATTCCCCAATGACATGATTCAGACCCACAGGAAATTGAGCCACCGCATACACCAATCGCTCACTCTACTCATCTTAGCTTCTCTTAATATTACCACTTACTTAGCCGCCGAGCCAACGCCCCTAGTATGTGCGGCTGAATGCGTCCCGACACGATCATGTGACCCTTTTCAGATAGTGATTACCCGCGCCCGAAAAGGCCTTGAAAAACTCCATCTGCAAAGAATATTGATTTTCGGCAACGCCGCTCTGCATAAGACCCGGCGAGAATGGGCGCATCGTCCCATAAAGGTGTAAGCGGTTTCGCCCATAAGGGTCCACGCTTTTCAACTATTCCATATAGGAAAGATCTCTTGTGCGGCTATGAAAATTTAATATTGCATAGCTATTTCTTGTTCATCAAAAAAAGGCACGCTATTTATTTCTGCTTTATATCGTGAAAATTGTTTTTYATACAAATCATTTCAAACAAGTGGCGCAGACCTACGTGTCCAGCATCCATTAAAAATTTTGGTGCGATTCTGGCATAACTTTTATGTCTCTATTAGTTTTGCGTTTTTTTAATATTAGTGAAACAAGAGCAAAAAGATTCTCTTTGCACCCTACTATTCACATACCGAGTACTATCAAATCCCTTTCGTGTTCGACATGTGTGGATGCCCCCCAAACAAAAAGCTGCTGCGCGGAGCTGACTTCTTTATCTTTTGTGAGAGAAAAGTACTGCAAGAGGGCATCTGGAATTTTGCTGTTCAGGTTAGTACAGTTTCCTCGGAAACACAAGCAAGTACTTTCAGGCTTGCAAGCATCATTGGAAGTTGTATACCTCTGATCATCGATATGTGATTTAAAGAAAGAGCATATAGAAACAGAAGGCTTTACAATTCTATTCTTACCTGAAATGTTAGACAGAACTGGTCACGCTGAGAAGCTTCAATCGTTAGTTCAGGTCATTAAACTCTTTTCTCGATGTATTTATTTAAACGCGGCTGCACTTAATTTGAAATCAAAAGTTCATGCTGGCCTCAAGATTGCATACTTCAAACTATCTCCAGTCTGCCTTGATACCTCCATTTTTAACATTGGGCTGTTATATTAGTTTGTGTGTGTGTATGTACTAGTGGTTCTGTTTACAGGTTGGTTGGTACGGTGTAATCCTTGAATTTCTTCTGACATATCGCTGGTCCTGTGGGTGATACGAATTTTCCATGGCTAGTCATGACGTGGAAGCACGTTCGCAGTGTGAAAACGCGCTCTTCCCTTTTTTTCCTTATGTGATTGCAGGAAAATGCAGTCTACACTCTCAAAGGTTGGAATAGCCACAACTATTGTATTTGATTTTTTTCCACAGTGATCCCGGATATGAGAGAATTTAAAGCTTTCACAGCGTCCTTAGTATGCGTTTATTATTATAGAACACATACTTTTGTCACTGTACGGCATTTYACAAGTTGAAGTAGATTGATGATCACTACAAAAACCAGGATCGCCCGACTGGTCGTCTTGACTGTAATACCCGAAAGATGTATATTTGAACCTAAATTTAGCCTTCGAGTTTGAATGTATGGCTATTGCTTTCGGAAACCGCAAAAGTACCCCAAATGATCCGGATTATGTATATAGTGGCTGGAGTGTATGGTATATATCTTACCTTACGTTTCTATACGCTGCCCCACTGTTCGATCTTCCGGGCGCGAATCCAACACGCGTATACCTGTAAGTTATTATTGAGTTGTAACAGTTTACTTTGCACTATCATACCCATGGTTGCGTTTTATTCCCACAAAATACAAATCAATTTTCTAGCCTTAATTCAAGATGTTACTCAAATAACCTTCAGAAGTAAATCTGGAGGTATGGGAAATTGAACCGTATTTTCTTGTTATGTTGGAGCTACTATATTAAACTCGGTAGTAAGGTTTCTACCTAGCGGATTATGCTGAACAATTATGTCAGGCAACTAACTTATCTGTTTTCAAGGAGAGAAGAAGAGGAATATAGATGATTATATGCCCAAAGGCGTGAGCATTGATGTATAAATAATGGCCAAGGATCATCAATAGTCATGTGTCTACCTTTACACTACGGAAAACTTCAGGGATATACAAACAAACAAAAAAAAGGGAAGGCAGACCCGACTGTAACAAATATCACCTTGAACACCAAAACTCTCAAAAACTTCCAAACTACTTTTCCTCTCTCAAGTTACCCAAAAAAAGGTGTTAAACAGGTTTTTTTTTCTCATGTCTAGTTACCGCAGTTCCCTTTTAACCTGTTTTCGTCAACAGTTTAATGGAGCACCGTCATTTGAGGAGCTGATTTATTGAAGGCAGATGGGCTTATGCGGGATTTCATGGAAGCCCGAGATTTTCTATTCACATTGGCGGAGAGAGGTCAAAGACACCAACTCCCACATTGCTCCATATAACCGCCGCAGCATCTAGTGAATTGTAATATTATATCAGCACACTCTTGGACGGATGAGATTGTATATTTGTATTCTTTCATTCACCCCATACTACAGTATAATACGATATCAGATGCTCTTTACAATCCCACCTTCACTACATTTCTTTTAAAATTCTTTGTTGCTGTTGATCGTTTCAGTACTTAACTCAAATGAAAGTAACTTGCATTCTTTGTCTCCTTTCATATTTTCCTCGATTGTAATCCTATATATCTAACCGACACGCATGGTCGCTCAATTCAAAACGAAATTTTATTGTTGGTAAAACATTTTTACATCTACTATCATCTTTTCTTAGTAGTGCTGTAACCTCACACTACTTTCTGTAATCATGACTAAAGCATTCTGCGTTGATACAGTGTAAAAATTTTTTAGGTTTTTCTTAATGTACACGCACAGGTTTAGAAGAGGTCGCATTAATTATATTGGACAATATATGGTGAAAAGGTTTTGCTCTTGTCTTCGTTTTTTGGTATTGAATTTAGCGGTTAGTGAGTACCTAGGTTATCGACTCACACTGCGGTTGGCTTTAAAATTATTGGTCTGTTTAAATCCCATTAAACGTATGTAATGGTGATTTAAGGTTCAAGTCAAGATGCAACAAATGATGACAAACGAGCCACTTTATCTCCACTTTGATGTATACATATTTTTTATTAGCACTTGTTCACCACAATTCAGCAGCCAGTATTTATTTACTCTAACAATATCAATGGGCAAGAAGGACGCACGCAAAAGAGATTATCGAATAACGATCTATCTCTACCTATGATAAAGGTTGAGAAAGAACAGAAAAACCAGAGAATATGAAGGTATCGGTTCAGGGAAGAATTCATCCTACTAAACTTTTACGATGTTTATTTCCACTGGTTTATCAACGACATGCCTTTATGATAAATAACACCCACATGATATAATATCGTGATAATGATGAGTGAGTTGTTACCCCTTGATTGCATAAAGTTTAGTAGTGAGGAAAAACCATCCCTGTTTAGCCCAAAATTTCAAGCCCCACGTTCCGCCAAGATATTAAAAAAGAACGTGCATGGGGCTTTTGCCTACATTATGCTAGTATTGACTACATTCCTTAAGTTTTTTGACAGTATCCACCATACTCCGAGTGCACCGAGTCTCGGCATGATTAATTTTTTTTGCGGCGCCCACGTGGATTGCCAGCAAAGGAAGTGCAGAATCCAAAGAAAGCAGCACGTAGTAGTAGCCGCATAAAAAATGTTTTACTGACAGTAATATGATATTATAATTGGATTCCGCAATCTTCATATTTATTTTTAACGCCGAATTCATTTCCACATTCATACATGAACCTTGAAAGGCCCCCACTTGGAATGTATTGATTGCATAGACATTGGTCGAATGGTGTATTTTGTGGCATGTTTTTTTAGCTTTAGTCAAGTACGTCCTTAAATTCAGCTAACTTAATTTCTTATGGCGTGGGCATCTTTTGAAAGAAAATACAATTGAATAAATAAAAAAAATGATGAGTATATAAAGCCAATAGATGTTCATCGAAGTAGTACTTGTCTTCTCTTATGATTAGGTAACCAACTCCAATCAGTTATCTATAGTTGAAATATAAAAGTGACACGAAATGGAAGATAAAGATGTCTCTTCGATACACGAGAAAGAAGTGGACGAGAACAATAATCCTAGATTTATAGAATATGATGCCGAAGGTCGTGCTACTCGTAGTGAAACTACTAAGAAAGAAAAATGGAAAAATATAGTTACGATTATTGCATCTGGTTTCGCTTTAATTAGTGATGGTTATGTGAATGGTTCAATGAGTATGTTAAATAAACTCTTCGTTATGGAATACGGAAAGAAAAACTATAGTTCAAGAGTTTCGACAAGAGTTTCCAACGCATCTCTGGTCGGTATTATTTTTGGTCAATTTTTTATGGGTATTGCTGCAGATTATTATAGTAGGAAATCATGTATCCTTGTTGCTACGACTATATTAGTTCTTGGTAGTGCTCTGTGTGCCGCTTCACATGGTACTACTGTACCTGGTATGTTTTGGATGTTAACAGTTATGAGAGGTTTGGTAGGTATCGGTGTTGGTGCAGAATATCCGACAAGTACATTAAGTGCCAATGAGTCTGCTAATGAATATACTACAACCAATAGAGGTGGTATCCTGGTTATGGTAACAAATCTGCCACTAGCCTTTGGTGGCCCATTTGCTTCGATTATTTTTTTAATTGTCTACAAAATCTGTTCAGGAACGAAACATTTAGAGGCGATTTGGAGAACTGTTTTTGCTCTCGGTTGCTTCTGGCCTTTAACAGTGTTTTATTTTAGATGGAAGACTGCTACTACAGAAGTTTATGAAAAAGGTAGAATCAAAAGGAACATACCGTATGTTTTAGCTTTAAAATTTTATTGGAAAAGGTTACTTGGTACATGTGGCACCTGGTTTATGTACGATTTTGTCACCTTTCCAAATGGTATTTTCAGTTCAACAATTATCAGTTCTGTTATTAAAGATCAAAATGATTTGGTAAAAGTTGCTGAGTGGAACTTGCTACTAGGGGTTCTAGCTGTATTAGGTGTTCCAATTGGTGCTTATTTGTCAGATCGTATTGGTCGTAAATATACATTAATTATTGGTTTCTCTGGATACATCATCTTTGGCCTAATCATAGGTTGTGCGTACGACCAATTATCAAAAATCACCCCACTATTCATCATCTTCTATGCGCTCATGAATATGTTAGGTAATGCCGGACCAGGCGATATGCTTGGTGTTATTAGCAGCGAATCATCAGCAACCGCTGTTAGAGGTGTTTTCTATGGTATATCTGCGGTAACTGGTAAAATCGGTTCTGTAGTGGGTGTTGAATGTTTCCAACCAATCAGAGACAATTTGGGTGCAAGATGGACATTTATTATTGCCGCAATTTGTGGTCTTGTTGGTGTTCTTATTACAATTTTCTTTGTTCCACATTCGCTCGAAAATGATTTAATGAAACAAGACGTTGAATTTCATAACTACCTAGTATCCAATGGCTGGACTGGTAAGATGGGATTTGATGAGATAGACGAGGAGTCTGTTGTTAAGAGTTTTRAAGATGAAGGTAATAGTACTGATTGTAATGAGAAAGCTACCGAGATAATCTCAGTCAAACAGGTTAATCAAGGTTAAGTTTTATAGATAACCTCAACACGTGTTTGTCTGAAGTATGAGTTTTAATAAACCATCTGCTTATGCAACATATTTGAAAGGTATGCTTACTATTGAGGTGTACTTATGATCTCTTAAATGAAGAAAAAAAAAAACATATGGTACTCCATGCTTCTTTCTCGTTCTGAGCATTTAATATTTATAGGAATTAACCCATGAGTTGATTTTGATTCTTAAATTTTCGTATCATATTGCTTAACTTTTTTTGCTCTCTAAACGATGCTGAAGCACATGATCGTATCTGGAAGTAAACATGGCCGTATTAATAATTGTTTTTGCTGTTCTATTATATATACGAAATATGGAATAACAATACTGAATTCCCAGAATTACCATTATATATAGAAGTAGTTACTAAGTCTAACACATTAATCTCTTTCTATGACACATGTATGACACAGAGAACTCAATAGTAAGTACTACGGATTGGGAATGTTGAGATTAATCGTACTGACATTCAACATACCACCTCCCTCTCTATGTAACATACTATATTACCTTAACTATCCTTGATATATTATAACACAATATATCATCAATATTTGCCACCTCAATAACCTTGTCTTACACTATAATACCAACCCCCTCATTACCCTGACAACTTTTAAGTTCTTTGATATTCCACCGCTCATCCCAATATAATACCATATACCACCACATTGCCCTATATATCCTAGCCAATCCTCAATACCAACCCTCTCAAATGTTATCAATATTTCCTACCTCAAGAATTATACTATTACATTTATTATGTTTTTCATAAAATATCATACATTAATCAGTTCCCGTCACTTCTCTCGGGCACTAGAATGTCTCCTATATGACTACCGCTTACTTAGCCGCCCAGTTAACACAACTTCCAAATACGGCTAACGCTCTTTCTCGGGTAGCGCGATCCGAGAAGATCATGTGACAATGTCGACTAGTCATCACCCGCCCGAAAAGGTCTTGGAAAACTTGTCGGCAGAAGACATCATCGGGCGCGTGAAAAAAAAATTTCTAATTCAGGAACATGGGCCGGGTACGCTTGGCTTTTTTTTGAAGACCCTATCTAAGGTACATCGTGTTTTATGTAAGTTCCGCAGGAACGCCTCCCCTTTGTGCCTGATGTGCCGGATCCGCCCAGAGGCGCTTCGAGTGGAACTCCATTCTGACCCTACTTACTGATGACTTACTTTTTCTAAATATTAGCTGAGCCATCAACCGCCCATAGTATGCACTAAGATTTGATTTCTCCAAAGTATATAAAACAGTCTACCAGGCCTTGCAAGTTCAAAAATAAACCTCCAGAACCACCCCCATCACCAATATGGAAGACACCAAACTCGAAGATGGAAAAAGCGTAGGCTCATATCATCTAGATGTGTTGAGTCCCAGAAAATCGTATTACTAAAGCACATCTTTAGAAATTTCTTTACTTGGTTCTGATATATGATTTACAAGTCCCTCGCGTTTCATATCCGGCTGATATTGTGGTTACCGCTCGGTGCTTAGTGAAAATTATCCAGTGTTGACTTTTACCCTTTTATAGATCCATGTTTATGCTTTTAGGGTTATTTTTTTACTCCCATTATTCTAATGATAAGTCGTGAACGTACTTTTTCAAAACAATATACTCGGTTTTGCAAAGAAATGATTGAAAGTGCTCCAGGTACTGACACCGAAGACTGGGAGTTTATTGTAGTAAACCTCAACTCATACATGTATGAAAACAGACTTTGGAATAATAAGCACTTTTTTTTTTGATGGTCAGCGTTGCAAACAATCATTTAGACTATGCATTCTAATTCCGTCCTCTCTAAAAAAAGACAATGATGCAAAGGACAAGTCATTTAAGGAGTCAGTGCCATACATCGAAGAGGCTTTGGAGGTTCACTTTGCAAAATTAGATGAACGATTGAACCAGAGCTGATCAGAAAAGACATTGAGTGCTATTAACTTAGAAGACATTCTACTTCCTAAGCAATCCTATCGTTTTGAGGCTTTTTGGACTTTTAAAACAGCTATGAATCGCCGTTAATTTTTGACGGTAATCTTACTTTGCTTATTCTTTATTTATCGTTCGCGGATATCAAATATTTTCGGTCATATCCTTTATCTTGGTTGTATTTTCCTCGTACTGGCAAAAAGTTTCCAAAACTCAAGAACTGTACCAATGAAAATTGAAGACAAGATGCAACATCTTTTAGTTATTATTAGTAAGCAAGAAATAGGTGCTAGCGGATGGGATGTAATCGCAAAAAAAAACGAATGTGTATTTGTTTGAGCGGAAAGTGTACAGTAACAAAGAGTTTCTCTTTGACAAAATTGCTTATAAGAGGTTCTTTGGCTGTAATTTTTCCAGTATTTTATCTTCAAAGAAATCTGTGCTACATTTGTTATTAAACGTTGAACTATGGCCATATATTAGGGGAGCGCAATTGGCCTGTGGCGATGAGTATTCAGCGTAGATATCGATGTGTGCTTTTCGATTTAGAATTCGTAAAGATCTAAAAAAACATCAATTTTCTTTTGATTCACTGATAGCGGGAATATGAGGCGTGCCATCTATGGAAGCCGTGTCATTCACAACTTTTTTCTAACAATCATACATAGTATTAATTGCGCCACCTGAAAATGATTAAAAAGTGCTTCATTTTTTTTCCATTTCAATTATTCTCTCTCATTTTTTCTCTTCTGATATTTCAGCAAAACATTGAGGTGCAGTGACATTTCTATATGCTCAGGATTTCTTTTCTCTCTCCGTTTCTAATGAGTGGTACAATATTTATACTGATTGCCCTAAAAGATGGAGCCAAACTTTTCTCTCAGAAATTTGGATATCTCTACTTCTTCTATAAAAGCTGTTGGGTTGGTAATCACTGCTGCTTATCAAGAAAAGGTATTACAGTCTTACCAACACTAAATAATAAATAAAAACAGTACTTGTATTATACATAATTTACTGCCCAGCTATGAAGGAAAATTCCACAATGTTATCGAAAGTTCAGAAAACAATGAAAAGTGTGTTTTTACCATTATTAGAGAATTTTAAGAAATAATAAATCACTGAGGTAGCCGTATCATGTATCCGGTTATTGTAGTGACAAGAGAGTGCTGCTTTAAATCAACGTAACTTACAAAACAATTAATAAGAGAGTTTTAGTAGATAAATGAAGGGCTAGTTTTTTAATATCAAACAGAATAGGAATATTTTTCAATGTATAATGTATATAAGTATTGTCAAATGTTCATTAAAAAAGAAAATTAGTGTCACACTATGTTTCGGATGTCTCCGAGACTTGTCGGCAAAAAAACAATATGGTTAAGCACTTTTTCAACGAAAAATATTGTACAGAGAATATTGGAAAGACCTCACAGAGTAAACCTCTAGCGATATTGCAACTTTCTAAATAAAATGAAACTAAACACTGAATCTGGTTTGCGTATGAAGTTGACTACAAGAATCGTTAGTCTTTTTCTGGCCAAGTCCTACCAAACGATTTAGTTCCAGATACTGATATATGAGAATCTTGGAAAATATTCATTTTGCTTGTATATATTCTTAAGTGACTTTCGCTCCATATGAGGTCACAGGGTAAGTAATGCTATCGATATAGAAGTTAAGCTAATAAGTATCTTTTGGCAATAACGGGATTTCTTAGAAATAGAACTCTATTTATGTCAATTATGTTTTAAGCAAGATGAGAGCATTGATTAAAGACGAATCGCCATATTTGGAATAAATTCCAAAATTTAAACAGATAGCTTGATAAGTAACAAATACTGTTATGGTTCACAGTGTAATATGTGGTTGAGAATACAGAAGTGCCTTTTAATGAAGTCGCTGAGAAGTTTTTGTATATAAACATGATCTGCTTTTTTTGATTCAGCAGCCTCTGCACAAAGTTTTTTAAACTCGTCTTTTTCCTCAAAATATAATACTAAATGACTTAAATATTTATATTATTTTCAGCATATTGATTGAGCTGTAAACTAATCATCTAAAACAATCCTGGCTGACATTGATGTAAAGGAAGGAACCTGTTTACTAATAGCTGGGTCCTGTCCAATAAAATTGGACGGAAATCCAATGTCAAAAGGAACGACGCTTTCTAGACGTTCTATCTGATCTGGTGTCAACTTAATACTCAAAGCTTCAATGTTCTGCTTAAGGTGCTCGATTTTACGTCCTCCGATCAATGGAAAAACATTCCTCGCTTTGGAACGAACATAGGCAATGGCAATAGCCGTAACAGACTCAGTACCATGCTCCTCAGCAACCTTTGACAATACCTCACTCATCTTGACCTCTGTCTCCGTCCGGTCGGAAATACCATCAAAGGAACGCAAGCTCTCTCCACTCTTCTTCTTTTCTTCCATAGATTTTTTACTCTGGAATTTACCACCACCCATTACATCCCATGGAGCAAGTGCCATGCCAAAGTGCCTTGCCATTGGAATAATATCACGTTCAAAGTCCCTATTCAACACATTCCATTTACCTTGATAGATACTAAAAGGAGTTTTCCCGTGAGAAGTAGCATAGTAATTTGCTGCAGATACAACCCAGGCAGGTGTATCAGACACACCCAGATAGAGGACCTTGCCTTGCTGTACAAGAATGTGTAAACTATCCATAACTTCCTCAATGGAAGTCATATGATCCCACCAGTGAATATAAAGAATGTCGATCCAATCAGTTTGCAATTTACGCAGAGAGTCTCTGACACTCACATGCAAGCTACGCTTGCTATTACCACAGAAATTGGCACTTTTACCCTTGCCTACTTCATACCACTTATAATCTGTAGAAAATTTGGTAGCTATAACAATTTGGTCGCGCAACTTTCTTGACTTCATCCATTCACCGATCCAAGCTTCCGACTGTTCATTCTGATAAGTATTTGCAGTATCAATAAAGTTTCCACCTGCCTCGTAAAAGGCATCAAGTAGTTCAAAAGCGCGTTCCTTGTCCATTGAGCCCAAGTATCCTGACCACGCATCACCAATCGACATCCCGCCCAGGATTAGAGGAGAGACTTTAACACTAGCCGTTTTAGAGAGAACCCTTAAAAGGCCTAACTCAGTAGAAGGTTCAGGTGCAGGCTCAAACATACCAGACATATCCAACAGTGATTATTTGCAGCGACAGAAAGTAGATTCAGCTAACAACTAAGCTGTTCCAATCGATTGGCTGGCATACAGTTAAAGAGAAGAATGGAGAATATACTTTACCTTTGTGACTGTTATGTTACCGTTATATATGTGTCAAAATCGCACCCCCTTATATTTTATTCTGTGTGTAAACAATGAAATTCGGCGACAACTCTGTATGCAGTTTGCTTACTAATTGAACTAAATTGAACTAAACTAGTAAGCAAGGATTGGAAGAGGTCAAAATAAAGGGCAAGTGGGATAAAATAATGCATAATATTATAAAAAATGATTATTCCTCCCTAAATTATGAATTTGGAGAGCAAATTTGATAAGGTTGGGGTTTGGAAATAAAAGTTCCCTTATTTTCCTGCTTTCTAATATTTCGACAGATGGACCATTTTTACTTGCTCCTCAAATACTGCCACAGGTCTTTTCGCTCTATGATTCTTCAAGTGTAAGCCATAATTGCTGATGTTTTAGTGAGATGACAGGCCTGTTCCCAATTCAACTTCATTGACACTTTTTGCTGTAGTAAAAATAACAATTTAGAAAACATAGCGGGAAACGTTTTAGCATTACATTATTACCAGCCAAAATCAGAATCTTTGAAAGTAAATGCGTAATGATGTCGACTTTACTAAACTCTAATCATGGAACTGAATGTGTTAGTGGTACCACTAGCATCATCTAGGGATATCTTCGTAGAAGTTAGTATTCTCCTTGTGCAACCACAGAACATTCTATGACGATAAAACAAATATAAATCAGGACTACTCGTTTAATATCCATGGTTTAGCTTTAAGTACAATGCTAACTTGCCTGGTAAGGGATTGCTTCAAAGTGAGGACTTAACAAAAACTGGCGATGCACTAACTGGTATATCGATATGTTTCTTTCAACGCTTCTGATATTGTACTGAAGCTTCTTCTTAAAAGATATGGTAATGATTCAGGCTACATACACAGCGAAGCATAGATTTACCCATTTATATAAGTAATACCATCCCAGGTATTTTCTTCGTTTCATTTTTGCCTTTACATTATATTATATTCGTACATATTTTTACAGTTCTTGTGTTCAATAGAATTCATTGTCATGCTCAACATGTAAGTCCCTCGCATACTGCGAACCACCTTTTGTGTCTTTGGCCTCAGCAGAATCCTCTTCGACGTCACCTAGATCTTCTGCATCCCTGGGTGTGTGATTCAATTGAACACTCGGCGCATATTTGGTGTTCTCTAGATTTGTAAATATATTGGTCATTATCTTATCAAGATACTCTGGAGTATTCACATTGAACATATTCGAAGGTCTGACGCTTAGCTTATAATCTGGACCGTAATATTCGTAGTATTCATTGTATGGTAAGTCTTTATCTAAAACAACGTTATTCAGTAGGCCAGTTTCAAAGCACCATGTTCTTGCGACATTTCTCATAGTATAGCCACCACCACCAACCACCATCATTGGAATCCCAAAGGATTTCACGTAGTTGACACAGTTAGCATGACCTTCCATGGAAAGGTTGAAGCAACCAAGACGATCACCAGACAAGGAATCACCACCAGTCTGTAATACCACAGCTGAGGGTTGATACCAATCCATAATTTTCTTTACCACAGGTTCGAACACGGCTCTATAGGTAGCATCATCAATACCGTCTCGTAAAGGAACATTGACTGAGTAATTCTTCCCTTTACCTACCCCGACATCTCTCAATTCACCTGTACCAGGGAAAAACTCACCGTATTTATGGAAAGAACATGTCATGACACGGTCAGTAGTATAAAATGCTTCTTCCACACCATCACCGTGGTGCACATCAATATCGATATACAATACCCTGGGATGGTACCGTAGTAGCTCAATGATACCCAATACTATATCGTTCAAATAACAAAACCCGGAGGCTTCTGATTTCTTTGCATGATGTAAACCACCAGCATAATTGACGGCAACATCGCACTTGCCCCTGTTTAGACGAGCAGCACCTTCCATGGAACCCCCACCAGAGATACTACAGTACTCGTAAAGACCATCAAACACTGGACAATCATCACCAACATTGAACTTGACACTTTCTCTTTTGAACATTTCTAAATTATCCGGTGTGACCCTCGACAAAAAGTCAATATACTCGTCGGTATGAAACTGACACATTTCTTRTTTCGTCGCTGGCTTAGCTCTGTAGATCTCCATCTTCTTGTATAAGCCATAGTTCATGATAAGGGAGTGTGCCATTCTTATCCTATGTGGTTTCATTGGGTGGCCTGCTCCGTATGCATAATTCCCAACATCTGCATCGTAAAAATAAGCAACGCGTCTTTTATCATTTGGTTTGACCGTAATCGGATCAAAAGGCTTCGCTTCAAATACCATCACTGTGTTTAATCAACTCCTACCACAGGTGCTCTATACTCCTCAATTATCTACGCAACCTTCACGTTTTTTGTTTAGCCTTCCAATTTTTTCATAAATATATATTGAATCGGTTACCATATCTTTTTTTTTCCCTTCTGTTGTTATGCTACGAGGAGGGTAAGAAAAGAAAAGATAATATTTACAGCAATATTTAATACTTACCTATTACTCATGTATTTGTTTCTGTTGAAAGCAGTTATACCCCTTCGAAATTGGCCCTCACCATTTGGTAGTGATTCAGTTCTTCCTGGGACACACTCGGAGCGAGCTGCTCTTGTGCCTTCAGGAAGTCAATCATTTTAACAACAACCTTGGTATCATCCTTTGTGGCTATCTTATCAAACCAACGACGTGTCGAAATGTTCGCACCGGTACTTTCGTTGTGCTGTGAGACTTTAATCTCTGTTATATGTGCGATTCTTGTCATAGCATTTAGCATTGCATCAGAACAGAGAGCATAAAAATCCGCACCTGTGTAATTGAATGGACACAGTGTCGCCAACTCAATGAGGTTCACGTCAGTGTCAAGTATGAATTTACGAGTTAACGCTTCTAAAATATTCAGTTGCTTGGCATCGGTGTCTGGTATACCCAAATATAGCAACTTGTCGAATCTCCCCGGTCTCAGCAATGCTTCATCCAATAAGTCTGGCCTATTGGTTGCTCCAATCACGAAAACACCATCGGCATCGGTACTCATCCCATCTAGCTCGGCTAGTAATTGAGAAACTATACGATCCATAACGCCACCTGAGTCACMTTGATTCCCACGCTTGGGGGCCACAGAATCAATTTCGTCGAAAAAAATTACACACGGTTTAGCCTCTCTTGCCTTTTGGAAAACTCTACGTACATTGGCTTCACTTTCACCGATATACATGTTCAATAATTCAGGACCTTTGACACTAAAAAAATTTAGAGAAAAACTTGTTGCAATGGCTTTAGCCATTAAGGTTTTGCCTGTTCCTGGTGGTCCATAAAATAAGATACCACTTCTCTTTTTCATACCTGAGCTAAATAACTCAGGATGCCTTAGAGGCATGTCTATCGTATCCATTATTTCACCTTTCACAATGTCGATACCACCTATATCATCCCATGTCACATTAGGAATTTGTGGGGCTCCAATTGAGACTGAGAATTCGTCTCTAGCCTTAGATATAGCTTTTGATAAGTCCTCTTTCAGTATCAAAATTGACTGCGAATGCCATCCGGACTTCTTCGTTTCTTGGTAAAAACGCGTTGTGGCTGTCATTCGTGCTGTTTCTACAATTGACTTGATGTCTAAAGGAGTTAGCCCAGCAGAATGTGAAGAGAGTGAAGAAAAGGAAATGTTATCTGCGCAGCATAGCGGGGTTTTCTGTTTAACATCATTGTTCAGTTCCGATGAAGATAGGTACCATTTGAAGATGTGTAATCTTTGCGCTTCAGATGGAACAGTAACAAGAATCTCAAATCTCATATGCGACCTAAAACTTGAAGGAATGTTGTCTATATTATTCACAGATCCAATAAACGTCGTTCCTGGAAACTCAGATGTGAAATCGTCCAAGAGTTTAGACATTTCAAAGTTTATGGATTTTTGTAATTTAGTTGCCTCTGGATCTTGATTGGAGTTTACATCGAGCAAAATCGAATCTAAGTGGGTCAAAAAAATTACGGCAGGAGACGTGTAAGGCAGTACGTTTTCCCATTTCGCTCTTATATAGCCAATAATTTTGGAAGTAGAATCCAAGTGGCCCAGATTTGTAGTTAATGAGAGGCAGTCGATCTCTAACAGATGTACGCCAAGATGTTTAGAAGCAAATCGCACGGCTGTAGCTTTACCTACATTGTTTGTAGTAGAATGGAGTAGTACTGAAGTGTTTAGAGATATCCCTCTTTGAGAACAATCGAATGAGGTCTCTAATATATTAACCAACTGTCTTATGTAGGGGAATATGTGCATGTCATAGTGGAAAGTTTTAGCAAACCCGTAATAACTTTGGAGATCGCACTTGTTTAAAGGCAAAGGCTTTTTGTTGACAATATTTGTAGTTATTAATTTAGTACGCTGGGGATCAATAACAAAGTGGGCATTATCCAGAGAGACGTTTTCCAGTTTTACGCTTGTAACAACGAACCAAACAACAGAGTCGTTCTTATCAAACTGGGTTAGATCGTCATCGTTATTGTTGTCGTCGTCTTCGTTCTCTATTATGTTAAGATCAGCCATGCTGGAATCGAATGTTATCGGAATCAAATCATTTTGGCAAAGAATCCTTTTACTATCGCTGAAGAATTTTTTCAAAGCTTTCAAAATAATATTTTGGAAGCTTTTTTGAGACTGAAGCCAGCCGCCCACCCTTGAAATGCAAACTTCATTGGCGATGGGAATGTCCGAATAGCCAATGTTTGACTTGGATATTGTCACAGTGTCGCAGTCAGAAAAGCTTGCCATTACTTTAGGTGGTACGTATATTGAACTTTTTTCGAAGCTATTGGGCAGTAGAAAAACAAATAATTTAACCAGCCTTATGCAACTTGCATGGGAGATTCTTATGAAGGATCCACTCGTGACATCCAGTCGTAATAGAGTTTCCGCATCTGTAAACGCGTATATCGAATCATCATCGCTGGCGTGGGGTTGTGGTCTAAGAAGATTTTTCGAGATTACGTATGGAAGTGACTCAAGCCTGACCGATAGAGCGGAATTCGTCCCGATATTAGGTAAAGAATATGTGCTGTCTTCATTAGCATATTTTTTCGTGGTCAATTTCCGATCAACGTCCTTGATCAAAGTCAGTTCTGTCTTGGTGAAATCCACAAGCCCCTGCGAGAAAGGTGAACAATTTAGAATTTGGCAAACACCCGATGTAAGTATATCTCGGGCATGAACGACAGTCTCCATGGAGTTGATACCGTATTTGTAGTGCAAGAACTGTTGTTGCTGTATCTCTTGGGGCAGGCCCATTAGCTTCGAGTAAAGCAGATCATTGATCATAAAAGTCACACTATCCAGCACGGGTATCATATCGCCACGAATTGGCTCGAAATAACAAAAATCTACGGTCGGTTGAGTAGCTACAAACCCGAAAAGTTTGGCAGGCAGAACAATACTGCAGAAGGGCAATGAGTCGTCCAAGACGCATCGCACAATTTTTTTGGATGAGCACGCCTGGCCGTATGTGGGCAATCCGACTGCACCATATAAGCCTGCAGTTTTATCGCCGTACTCGAGGTATATGTCCTTGGAAATTGTACAAGGAGCATATATGTCGGAGAAACTAAACGTAAGCGAAGCCTTCATACCTTTAATTACGCTCGTGCTTGTCCCATAGGCACGCTCCTGGTGTTTGCCCATTGGCCAATACTGTACTCTTTCTTTCCCATACTCGTTGTCTTTAAATTTCCCCGATGATAGCATTTCCCGGCGATTATCACCGGTTACTATGGGGTGTGAGGATGCGTGATCATATCTATAGACATATAAAAGTTCTTTTATCTCTTTCTTAGTAAAACGCTCTCTTGGAGAAGCTCTTTGGCCTCGTTTATCTTGGCTGCCATGTAGGGACTTCCGCCTTTGTCCGGATGGTTCTGTACCATGGCCTTTCTGTGTTTTCTTTTCAGGAGCTTTTCGTCCAAGTGGTTAATCTCTCTGGCGGAGATATCCAAGATGAGCAAAGCTTCAGGTTCTGTCATGCGGGGAGCAAAGCCCCCCTGGTACCTATTCAGTCGATTCCTTAGCTCCTCGTCAATCAGCGAGCTCTTGAACTTGAGTGCGTCGCGGTAGCCTGCTGTCGGGTTTTCTATACGGATACTATTTAATTTTGCTATAGTCAAAGGGGACAAAGTCTTGTAAACGGTCCATGCGCTGAGGCCAGACTTGACGCTCAGAGCGACCATTGTTATGCCCAAGCCAATTATGATAGGCAGAACCATGCTCCGAGACTATGCTTTGTAGTTCACTCTGGGTGTTGAGTGTTATGCTGGACAGCTTTGTTTTGTTTGTTTAATTACGAATTTTTTCAAGGTTGCACTTTCCGCTTTTAGAATTGTTCGCAGTCGATAACAATAGCTTTTTTCAGTACACTAATTACAGAATAATAACCTGTAGGTGAAGAAACTTGCCAACCACACTGACAATACCTGGGCCAAGAGTAACGGGTAGTGACGTAGAAGCGTGGAACGTGTTATCCCAGAGCAGGGAAAACAAAAAGCCAAATGGATACTAGGGCAACCACGACATGGATGGACCCACCGCACAAGATCATATCTCAACAAATGCATGCACAGAACACGACCAGTCGCCATTGTATGTTTTCTGCGAAAGGTCCTCTGTTGTCCCCTTTAGCGAGGTACCTCTTTGCTGGTTCGATTGCTCTTTCCTAATTCGGAGGCGCTGGGTCCGCGTTATGAGGAAAAACAGCAGGCTGACAAGAAACTAATTTACTGACACTTTCTAAAAGAGTATTCATAGTTTTATGGGCAGGATGCTGGTCAGATGCTAAGAACAGGATGGGCGCTCGATTTCTAATATTTTCGTCAGCCTTTTCGTTTATAGAATCTTCAAACCATCCTCAAACCATCCTCAAACTATAAAAGCAGATTACATTCTTTCCCACCTAAAATCGATGTTCTTGTCGCAACCTTACTTAGTTATATTTCCTCTTTCGTCTTGGAATAACCAACAACAACAACAACAACAAGCTTTCAGGCAAGTTATAAAACACCCATGAATAAACTTCTTCTACCGCTAGTCGGCGTCCTCTCGCTGCTCAGCTTAACACATGCTCTTATACAAACACAACCAGTGCTTCAAGATCTACAAATAGCAGATAGCTATACCAAGACCAAGGAATGTACGGACCCAGATCATTGGTTCCTTATAGAAGGTCAGCTGCTCATTCCCAAGGGTAGTTCAAGCAGTATATCATTTCAAGTACCTAAGGAATTTGGGTCGTTCCCTCAAGAGTCTTTCGCTGTGGAATATAATTCCAACAAGGTTGCCACGGTATCGTGTCCAGACCAGTCAACGAACAACTTTACGATTTCTGTCCTGGACAACACTCTAGAAGAACTAAACACAACATTCAATTTTCTAGCACAGCTTACCCCAGACGCCAAGTCTGGAATTATAAACCCAAAAACCATTGCATACAGTTTCTACTCATCTGAAGGTGATGTGTTTAACGACAGCATCAACTATGCCGC
The DNA here is from genome assembly GCF_001298625.1 of Saccharomyces eubayanus. Lineage (NCBI taxonomy): Eukaryota > Fungi > Ascomycota > Saccharomycetes > Saccharomycetales > Saccharomycetaceae > Saccharomyces > Saccharomyces eubayanus. The sequence continues at coordinate 19,640 of NC_030973.1, forward strand.
TAAGAACATATCTGCCGTAACAACGGATGGTGGCATATACACAACAAATAACACTGCATGGTTTACTGTTGATCTACCAATGTCAACTTTCTTACACCACGTCTTTTTAACTTCTCAACCCTCTTCTTCGTCCGATTATGCATTTGATACTGCGTTGACCACGTTCGAAGTTGTCACTGCCGTTGATTCCTTCAACGAACCTGTCAAATCTGTCCCATTTACGGCCGTTCATGATTACTCGACTGAAGATGAAATTAAATGCTTATTTAATTCGACAATCAGTGGCGGTCTATACTTGCGTGTTACTTACTACACCAAGGAGCTGTCCGGTTCTTCCATTTCTAACACGATTGACTTAAGCTATCCTGACGTAAGCTCGTCCAGTAATATTTTGACAAAGAGAGATTCTGCAGTCACCATGGATTCAGAACTGTTTTCAGAGTCAACGGCTAATGTCGGTTCTGCTACTAATGATGAATCAACGACTTCAAATTCTGCTCTAACCCCAACGTATTCAAATACAACCCTTTCTTCTTACACTTCACAATCCTTAACTACATCTGCAGTGGAAACTGCTGCGTCCTCGAGTAGCCAGGTCTCTATTTCTACAAGTGACAATTCCAGCGCTTTGGGAGACGCATCTTCATCCGTTACCACCATATCCACTCCTAATTCCATGCAAAGCAATAAACAAACTTCATCTAATACGCCTTCAGTCTCGACAAGCACTTTTTCTGCTTCTTCATCAGCCGTATCTGGTTCAATAGCAAGCTTTAGTTTGGGTCCCTCTTCATCATATGACGCAAATTATGCCTCCACAACTGTTCTTGCAGCGGCTTCTTCAAATTCAACTTTGTCCACGTCTTCATCGTCCGCTCATCATGTTACCACAATTCCAACTGGAGCAAATATAACAGTTTCCCAAGCCACGTCAACTAGTCAATCTATTGCAGAACTTTTACGCGTCGCTAACAATTCGTCTGCTACTCAATCTGATACCAGTGCCCTATACGCTTTGAGCTCAACAGTCGCTGCATCTTCTTCAGCTACCGGTTCTTCGTTCGGTTTCAACTCCACGGCTGCCCCAGCTTTAACAGCTTCTCAATCCGCCTCTGGTGCCTCGTCCATTTCCAACTTCACGGTTGCTGCAGTTTCAGCAACTACTCAATCTACTATCGCTGCTTCATACGTGGTCAACTCTACTGTTACAGAATCCGCTACTAGCGTTTCACACGCTGTAAGCTCGATAGTCGCAGCAGCACCTGCATACGCTTCCAACTCTACATCAAACCATGTATTTCCTTCCGCCTCTAGTGTTTATTCAATCAATAGCGCTACAAATTCCAGTTCATCTTCTGGCCCATTAGTTTCAAACAAAACAGTTGAATCTGGGTCTTATAGATTGAGTACCACAACAGAGTCTGCCCAGCTTACTGAAGTTGGCAGTTTGATAGCAATTAGCACAATCAAAACTATGACCTCCGCGGCCCCTACAGATAGGATTGGTAATCATAGTGTGATTTCTTCCACAGAATCCGCCCGAGCTACGACATATAGTAATTTAGTTTCGGCGTCTACAATCAACACTAAGGCTATCGCTGCTGCCACTGAAAGAAATGGTACTTCTAGTTTGAATACCTTTACAGAATTATCTCAAACCACAAAAGGTAATAGTTTGATGTCAGTATCTACAACTAACACTAAATATACCGCGGTTGCTACTGGAGGAAACGGCACTTCTGTTTTTAGCGCCTTTACTGAGCCTACTAAAGTTACCGCTGCAGCAACTGACAGAAATCGTACTTACAGCTTAACATCATCCACAGAATCAGCTCAAGTTACTGAATATAGTAGCCTGCTTCCAATTTCCACGTTACAAAAATCTACTACCATCACCAGTACTGGCAAAAATGGTACCTATAGTTCTACCGCATATACTAAATCCGCTCAAGCCACTGAACATAGTAGTTTGATCTCGGTCATTAGAACTAAAGGGCTTAAAGTGTCTACTTCCACAGATAAAAGTGTGGTAGTTGGCTATAGTACATCTGTCGGTGATGCTCAATATGCCGAACATACTAGCTTGGTCGCAGTTTCTAC